>NW_022989890.1:1661981-1866404 GCF_902827175.1 Gymnodraco acuticeps | reverse complement strand
TTTTTCTCTCTCTCGAGCGCTATCTATCGCTATCTCGCTCTCTCTCTCTACTCTCGCGTATGCTCTCTCTCTCTCTCTCTCTCTCTCAGGTCCTCTCTCTCTCTCTCTCTCTCTCTCTCTCTCTCTCTCTCTTCTCTCTCTTCTATTCTCTCTCTCTCTCTCTCTCTCTCTCTCTCACAGTCATGAGTGGACCACTGGCCTTCGGGAGTTACTGGCTGATGCCCCCCCTACTCAATATACAGGAAATGCCCCCTGGTCTTGGATTTGTGTGTGTTCCGTATTGTGATCGTAATGTGTTTGTGTTTGTTTGAGGAATAGCTGCCAGAGCATTAGCCTGCCCTGCTCTGAGTGCCAGAAGCTTTAGGTTTGTGTGCAGAATGGATGTGAGGTTGAATGGGAAATGGAATTGATGAGTTTGTATGGGACAGCATTAGGTGAGACTCTATCATTTTGCTATGAGCTCAGATGTAAAATATGAAGTCATTTCCAACTGTCCAACAGCTGTGCCTACCAAATTCATTTCAGTCCCTGCTCCATCCTTCCTGTCAGATAAAATCTGTGGTATCCACAAGCACTTTCTATAGACAGATTTATTTTCAAACCATTGCATAACCACTGTTTTCGTGACTTCCATGCCTTTTTCATTTGTTATGTCATATTTCCTTTTTAAGCTGTAGTTTCTAGTTTTTGGAGAATCTACCACTGAGTTTCAAACCCAAAAATCCAGCTTAAACACAGAAACTACAGTGGCTGAAGTTCAAATTTAGACTGCTTATTTATTAAGTGACATGGATTCCACCAACAATAGTAATTTAATATGTATAAAAAGGAAAAAGGTCAAAATGAGAATTACTAAATAAATATGCAAGTTAAAATAAGAGTTATATATTACATGAATAAAGCATATAATAAAGCTATTTAAATAAATTATACAGTTAATGCAAATGAGTAAATGTAATGTTAAAGGGAATGTAATAGGCAACATTTAGGCCTCACTGCATAACGTTAATGATGAATATAGAGGTCTAAACAGTAATTAACGGTATATTAAAAGAAAAGTTACATAATTGTGAGGGAATATTTCTGTCTTTACTCCTAGATATTTAACCTTTTCTGTGTGTTGACGTTTACGACCAACCCTGGCTCTGTTATCTCTCTTAAGGAATGGGAGGCTCCAGCTATCTTGATAAACCAGTTCAACTCTCGGTCACGAAATGGTTTACGGCTGTGGGAACACTGGCTTCGAGGCCATTAAGGGTCAGGCGCAAGTGATTCAGGGTGCCCAGCTGTTTAGTCTATCTCCCCAAATATGTTGTTTACTCTCTCTGAACTAGTTAAAAGGTCTATTGAGAGAGAGAGAGGCGCGGCATATTTGACATGGCAAACCATCAGGGCAGTCAGAATCTCTGGCTGTGTGACTTGTGATGTGAATTTCTCCGACC
This sequence comes from Gymnodraco acuticeps, assembly GCF_902827175.1. Taxonomy (NCBI): domain Eukaryota; kingdom Metazoa; phylum Chordata; class Actinopteri; order Perciformes; family Bathydraconidae; genus Gymnodraco; species Gymnodraco acuticeps. The sequence goes on along the minus strand of NW_022989890.1, from coordinate 1,864,962 downwards.
GATACTTGTAAATAAATATCAGTGTTTGACATCAAAGCTCCAACTCTCCTCGTGTCTCTCTGAGTCCTGACTCTCCATTGCTGCAGAAGTTTCCCTTACAATAATAATATGAAACTTATTTTTACAGCGTCCTCTATGACTATGTAAAACTAGTTAGTGAAAATGTATGTAAACACTTATTTAATGATTTACGTAGGTACTTTCCCCTAGACAATTAACGTTAATGTTGTGAGCAGTGGTGTAATGTAACTAAGTAGATATACTCAAGTACACTTTTGAGGGACTACATTTGTGTTACCTTGTGCTTCTACTCCACTACAATTCAGGGGTGAATATTGTACATTTACTTTTATCTAATACCTTTAGTTACTGTGGAGATTTGGATTAATGAGGTGATTTATAATCAACCCATGAACAAGACTTTCATTTCACATGGAGTGAATTCACAAACTAACTAATTAAAACATGCTCCACCTTTTACCAGCTTTGATAACACTTTAATGCATCAATAATTATAATCAAAACATATTATATATATTATTCGGAAATGGAGCAATTGGCATAATGAGTATTTTTACTTTCAGTACTTTAAGTATATTTTGATGCTCACAATTTTGTACTTGAGTCACTTCTTGATTGCAGGACTTTTACTTGTAACGGATTATTCCTATAGCCTACTCTGTATCTGAGTACTATTTCCACCTCTTGAAACAGCGATTGTTTTGTACTACATTTTTTCTACAAGATGTTATATTACATTTATATTGAATCATAGATACTACAGTGTTTACTTAACAGAGTATTCTTACACTCTGGTACTTCTACTTTTACTCATGAACAAGATCTGAGTTCTTATTCCTTCCACCTGCGGTTGTCTACTGTTTAGCGTCGTTACCATGGTGATGTGGTAGTCCCTGTGGCTTGGAGCAGTTCAGTTGGTTTTGGCTGAAAATAAGTCGGTTACTTTGGTACGGCTGTGGCCGCAGAAATGGACTTACCTGCTTCATATTACGGGAAAGTTAATAATAGAAACCCCGTTGTTTTAACTTTTGAACGAGACATAAACTCGTTTATAACGCTGATGAGACGATCCACTTCCTCTACCAGCCGAAACAACGACTGTCATGCTAAAGGGTGAGATAACATAGTGTTAGCTGGCTAATTAAAGTGCTAGTTAGCCGGCTAGATTATTGCTGTTTATTATCGTAACCGTTGGCATTGCTACATCAATGGCAGCTTTACCAGAAGAAAAAAGTTTCAGCAAAGTTGTTTTTAGTCGTTTTCAGCTACTAATATGGCCAAAGCCAGTTGTTTGGGTTATGACGTTTTTTCATAACTCATAAGCTAGCAAACACGCAGGACGTGCTTCACGTGTAACAGCAGCTGCGTGGCCAACCCAACATTAGGCTGGGCCACCACCAGTCAAATTAAACAACATTGTTGTGGGCCTCCGTTTTTAGTAAATATTTAAAAAGAAATGAAGGCATCAGTTACACTTTTAATTCCTCTTCTGTTAAGAGCACCATTTGTTTTGGACAACATTATTCTTTTAAAATAATTTTTTAATAAAATTAATCCTGGTCTGAGTTTTTAAATGAAACAGATGCTACAACATACATATCAAGTCAGATATTTCAGTGTTGCCTTGTCAGATCGGTTACAAATGACATTTATCTTTACCCTTTTGTTTTTAATTTGATTATTTTCATTTTAAAGGATGAAAATCCAAATGGACATATGGAAAAAGTACAAACATCGACTGCCTTGGAAGTTGTACCAGGAGCGCATGTTGCAGATTGCAGATTTTCTCTTTGGGATAAAGGTAAGTCTCAGTAGCTTACTACTCAATACCTGCCAATATGATTTTCACTCTGTAGTTAAATTACTTTACCTACTGCATTTGATCATAAATAGATTACATTCTAGCTTCATAATTGTATCAGTCTAAATATGCAGACTGGTGAAAGGAACCCTGGTCAGTGTTGGATGTGATAATGGATGTGATGCATCGTATGCTTATTTAGATATTTACCACTCAAGGTTGTGACAAATGCTTTAGCTTCATAATACATGGTAAGTTGTGTGTTGATGTGATATATTTGAGTATTGGAGACAGTTTTCCATTGGTTGTTGGGACTGCATAACTTAACACTAATTGACATTTTCTATATACCTTCCTTCCCTTTCTTCTTTATTTGTAGTTGTACCAGTCAGCTCTTTGGCAGGGATACAGTCTCAACCTGCTGCAGTTCAACTCTGCTGCTGTGAGAATAACTGACATCACAGATGTAAAGCATTTCATGGCCTACTTCTTCCCTGAAGGGTTTGATACAGACCAAGATACATTTGCCATGAAGGTACACTGCATACCATGCTTTTTTGTACTTTGTTGTTTTATATTACTCAAATGTTTGTAATGTGAAGGCCATTGATATTTGAACTTTTTCTTTTTCTTTTCCTGAACCCTGATATATTTGCTATGTCCATGTGCCTGTTTGTTTCTGTAGATCCGTGCAATGCACGGCTGTGCCCTGTGTATATTTGAACTGGAGAAAAGGCACAGTGTCCTCAGCCAAAAGGGACTCTGTAAACTGCTGGATGTACTGAACTTCCTCAGGATCATGATGCAGGCTGTTCAGCAACACGAACATCTCTGCTGGCAACTATATAATGGTACAACTTAAATAGTTTTGTCCAGTTTTCAGGTTTTATTTTGAGAGAAACTTTTGGAAGAACAAAGCAAGTTATCAATGTGAGACAGAAGAGGAGATTTTAAGTATATGTCCAAAAGGGTGTTTGCTTGAGGTTCTAGATGCATGGGTTACTACTAAGCTTACTTTGTAAACATATCTTATGTGATTTTGTATAGTCAAAGCGGTAACCTCCTAACACTATCCTATGATTCCCAGAAATATGTTGGTTTTGTCTTGAAGTGCAAGATTTAGTGAAAATAATGTAAAAAAAAAAAGTCTGGATTTTTTAATTGAAATTATTAATTACAAGATACTGCAAGCTTTGGTATTTAACTGTACAATGTACCTTTTTTTCTGTTGTTTTCCAGGTTCTTTACACATCTACACCATCTGCCGTTACCTGATGACCAAGAGTTGTAGTGCACAGGTAATTGGAGATACTGTATGATAAATGAGAGCTTTACTGCTGTATCTGTTGATACTCTTTAAGAGCTTTTCCAAAATATGTTTTTGAAGTGTCTGATAGACATTTAGACTCTAGTCTAAATGGATAGGACAGGGTGTGAAATGGGGTGTGACATGTTGCAAGTCTTTAATAATCAAGCACTGGGAGACTGTGTGAATTGGTGTTCCCTAATGGTCTGAGTTTTCAGGGATTCACACTCTTCTGCACATTGTTGGTGTTCTTAAACTCTGCCTCTATATGAAAGACAACAAACAACTCCTAAGAATGAATGTTACATTTACCTAATGAATAATGTGATTTATAATGTAGATACAATTGTCTGTGACATGAACCTTTATTCCACCATTTATGATCCTGTCCAGGCGCTGGAGTACCTTCTATGGGCAAGCATCAGTTTAGAGCTGTCCCTTCCTCTGATGACTGCTCAGTATCTGCCGTGGATTGTCACACTCTACTGTGCTGTCTGCCACTGTTACTATGACAACAAGGCTGCTGTTCAAGCGGAGGTGAAACACGTAATAAGACACATAAAAGCACAAAATCATTGCCATGTTTAAAGGGTATTCAAAGGCTGAAATAATAAGTTATAAATGCCAACTATCAGCTGTCGTTTATCTGCTTGCCGTTTTCTGTTAGCCAGTCTGCTAACAGTCTTATTACCTAGGACCTTATAATACTGATTTATAATACTAATCTGCTGTATCAAGAATGCACTGTTCAAAATAAATGGCCTTGTATGATATAATCAACATATTGAAGCCACATAGAAAACCTTACTAATCTGAATGTATGTGAAAGTCTGATTCACCATTTGTGGGGTTGTTTGTGTATCTTCAAATGCTTTTAGAAATTTGCAAGGAGAGCCCTTGGAAAAATCAATGAGTTAGCAAAGCTGGAACAGCAGAGTGATGTTCCTGTCACCAGAGAGACTCAGAGAGCTTACAAAGAAGCCTCCATCAAGGCAAGAGACTCCTCCACACAAAAATACAGTTCATACTCTTAATTATTTTTTTAAATAGGACGATCATTTACAAAGACACATGCAGAACATTGCCCTCTGAAGAGGCAGAACTTTCTTCTGACTTTCTATCCCAAAGTGATCAGTTTGTTGTTGTTTTTTCAGCTTGCTGCTATGCTGTTTAAACGTTCACCGTTTGAGGCCAGACGAAGAACCAAAACTTCGTTCAGGCATAAAATCAAAAGCACCTTGAAGGACATACCCAATGTAAAAAGATTCTCTTATCAATATCAAAATATTCAGTGTTAAATCTCATCTTAATTGTCCTTTTATGCCTGCTTGTATCTACTGTAGGGGCCATGGCCTCGTACTACAACAGAGCGCATGCTAATGAGCCTGTTCGACAGCAGTGCAGCGCAGTTCCTGGGCATTTTGGAAGCCCTTTGGGACAGCACCAGACGCCCCCTGCATACGAGGATGCCAGATGAACCAGAGCTGCAGGAGGTGATCCTGGAACTCCTGTCTGCTGGCATCAGTATATTATCTGGTAGGTTAAACAAACACAACAAAAAATATTGGATGTTTAAGGTGAGGGATTTGTGTATTGAGTTATTTTCTTGTATGTTCCTGATGTAAAGGAGCAGCAACTTCTAGCGAGTCTCTTGGATGTCTCAGTGCACTGACACCAACCTCCACTTTATTGGATTTAGCCGTTGCAGGTTCGTCACTTTTCTCAAAATGTTTCTTACATTTCAATAGAGTGCCACAGTGACGCATCCGAAAACCCGGACGTAAGTTAGCATTTTACCACTTCCGGTTCCTTCGCAAAAAAGCAATGCAATTTCTCCATAGGATTTTGGAAAATAGCTGGAAATAACGTCTGTGGTTGACACAAATTGAAGAGACAGATCACGTTTTGTTCTACGACATTAAATACATCAACAGTGACCCCACTTGTGATTTTTGAAGAGTTTACGTGTCTGAAAAACGATGGTTGTTAACAAGTGGCTGAATAGGACTACAGAAGTTGTCGAGGCCGTTGTACGTCATTACACCGAACACGTGAACACTCCCGCTAATTTCCCCCCCCCGTGTTCTGCTTGAAAGCAAGTACCTGCCTCCTTCAAAGTGTTAAAACAAACGCTTCAACTTGTACAATTTAGAATCTGTATTTTTGAATATGGATCTTAAAGGTGGGGTAGGTAAGTTTGAGAAACCGGCTCGAGATACACTTTTTGTTATATTCCATGGAATGCTCTTAACATCCCGATAGCAATGAATATCTTAAGTGCTTTGACAACAAATCCATAAAAAAATGTCATCTGTGGAAGCCGTAAAACTGTTAAAAAAGCACGACCAATTATTTTAGTCGGCCCTGCTATAATAACTGGATAGCCTACCTGCCTGTCAGCTTCCCATCGGGGCACAAACTTATCTCGTGCCCTCATTGGTCATGTGCGCGTTCGTGTGTGTTGGAGGAGGGGCTCTGTAAGGAAGTGGCAGATTTTCTCCGGTTGTGTATTTTCAAATTCTAGCGATCTCGAGCCGGTTTCTCAAATTTACCTACCCCACCTTTAAGTTGGCGTGACGTTGAAGCAGCGACCCTGCTGTAGTTCGTTTTATAGCATAACGTTAGCATTTTGCTTCTGGCGACTAGATTTATGATTAGAAAATTATAAAAGTAGGGTAGACATGTGGAAATTATCCGGCTGAACAAAACGTGACCCGTCTCTTAAATGTGTGTCGACCACAGACCTTATTTCCAGCTATTTTCCAAAATCCTATGGAGAAATTGCATTGCGTTTTTGTCGAAGGAACCGGAAGGAGTTTACTTCCGCGTCACTGTGGCACTCTATCAACATGTCCTTCACTTTATCATGAAGTAATGTGATGTCTTGTGTTGTTAGGAGGAAACAAAATACCCTTCATTTCTGCGATGAAGTTTATCAAGATGTTGTTTCAGTACAAGCAGACAGATGCTTTCACTGAACTTGCCAGAGAGATGCTGCAGGTTTTGTCTGTGAGTAGCACACAATCATCTCCTTATTCAAAGAATGGGAATATATTACTTTCTATCAGTCTCTATATTCTTATGTTTCCAATTTAATGTGTTGTGTTTCTGGATAATCTTAAGTGTCTTTACTGTTTCTCTGTGCCAGGGTGTGGAAGGTCAGTCACACAGGAGGGCAGAGCTGGAGCTTGCTTTATTTGACAGTTTCAACACTCTGTTGTCTTCCCAGAGGGGCCATCCGAAAGAGGACAACACGAGTGATGGTAGAAAAAATGACGATGTGCCAGATATTTCAAACATTTATTTAGATAATGGTTTAAAATAAATGGTCTATAAAGGATAATCATAAGAAATGTATTGTTGCATCCTAGACTTCATTGATTTTTCTTCAACCTTCTGGGTTGCCAAACTGCTGTCAAATCTATATCCTAACCAAGTTACTTCCCGTTAAATGTGAACTGACAGACTGTTCATATTCTAGCATTGATTATGTGCCCAACATTTGTCTTGCTTCATCACTGACTGACTGACAGGGGCGCGGGAAGGGGGGTGCTGAGGGCGCTGCAACACCAGCGGCAGGCAGGCGGAGCTCCTCTGTCTGCACATTTTATTTTTTTATATATTTGTTTTCATTTCGTTTCATTGTGCCTGAGATATATTTTATATTATATATTATTATTCAAATGATAATTTTAAACTATATAATAAATTATTTAGCTTCAGGGAAGAAAAATAAAAAAGATGTGGAAAGAAAGTGTTTTGTTCGTTTTTAGTCGGCTACTTTTAACATGACTCACAACACAAGTGACAAGTAACTGACATGGCGCAAAAACGTATCTCGGAATTCTTTCTCACTAAAAACGCTAAATCTGCTAAAAAGATTGAAATAGGAGATGCAGGGGCAGGGCATTATTTAGACCCTCCAGAAAAACGCGGGCAAAAATCCTTGATTATGCGATCAAACATGCAGGGATTTATGTGATTTTATGCGGTGAAATTGCGGGAAGTTGTGAAATATGCGGAAATATGCTAAATATGCGGAAAAAATAAATATTGGGATGTCTTATTTATTTATTCTCTCTCACACACAACCTGCCACTAACATTAAACCCCTTTACTATACAATTAAACACATTCAATGTTTATTTATTGTAAAAGCAATTGGGCTATTTTAATCACACTCTCTCTCTCTCTCACACGCACACACACACACACACACACACACACACACACACACACACACACACTTCTCCGCCTCATTCTGTTTTAATTTCATGTTCGTTATCTGACCAGCTTCAATCTTGTAGGCTTCTCACCTCGTTTCTTGTAGCCCTCGAAAGGGTTTTGGAGGTTGATGCCTCGGTGAACGTGAGTTGTTTGGCTTTCTTCTCCGCAGCAGCAGAAAGCATGTTCGAATGTTTGAATTAATCAAAGTGGGTCGTCACCGTCGATGTTCTCTTATGCTCCAACACACAGTTGCACGGGGTGCAGAATAGTTTCCCCCCACTTTCATGCAAGACATCGGGGTACTGCTTTGCCCGGTTTTTAGCAGAAATGTTCGTTGGTAAATGAGATGGATTAGATTTGTTCATCTTGGTGAAGAGAAACTCTCGTGTGAGCTCCACACGTTCACTCTACGGTGTTGTTTATCTTCTGTGATGCGCGAGCTGATGACGTCCCGTCATCATCATCATCACTTCACGTCAAGACGAGTTCACTTTTTTTTCCCTCAATTTTGTGTGGAAAAATGCGGGGATTATGCGGCCTTTTGATAAATATGCGGCCTTTTAAAAATCTGCGCCATTTTGCTGATTATGCGGTAAATTCTGCGATCGCAGAATCGCGTTTTTCTGGAGGGTCTAATTATTACGCAGAATCTGTGTAATATGTAGCCAGGAATTAGCAATGCCTTGATAGCCTACTTCAATGAATGTAAATTCCACATTGTTGTTAAAATAATATGTTACATCTCAATAGTGTGTGTGTGTTCGCGCTCTATAGTGCCCGTAATAGCGTGCACTGGAGTCCATTGTTATGCACTGTGTGTGTGTAGTTTTGCTCAGTGTATGTCAACGTCACCCCCCCCCCCGTGCGTAATTAGCACATCGGACAGCACTTCAGCACCCACACTCAAAATACCTTCCCGCGCCTCTGCTGACTGAACACTGATTTCTATGATCTCAGAATTTATTTTGTCATGTTGTTTCCAACAGGCAATCACAAATCTTCATTCTCAATGAGTGATGAGTTCATCGGCCTGGTAGACACCCTCCACAAGTCTGTGTGTGCCTCTGCTCCTGTAAGTGCTGTTTGTGTTTGGGTTGATCTGCCAAGGACTGGGATACAGGTAGAGGAAGAGTTCATTTATAATCTCTATGTACTGTTGTGTGTGTTTGTGTAGGAGGTGCAGCCGGATGAAGACCTGGTTGCGGATGTTTTATTATTTCTCTGGGGTCAAGTGAGGCTGGTGATCCAAAGGGAGCAGATGCCAAACTTAGAGTTTCTACATTACCTTGAAAAGTTGGATCATTACGATAAGGTATGTATTCTAAAAGTATGCATTATGTCACAATCTTAACACAAACTGGAGAACCCAAATGCACGACCCAGAGACAGTCATGAATGTAGCAAAACATTTATTTTTAATTTCAATAAAAAAGAAAATCCCTCTTAACAGAGTAGGTACTGGATTAAACAAAAAGCGCTCACAAGGAGGAAAAAACAAGCGTAACAAAAAGAGAATTTAAGATTAACTTAAGTCTGCAAAAAATAACAAAACCTGACATGAGTGAAAACAATCCTCTCTTTGCTGAGGCTTGGCACGACCATCCATGGAAACAAACAAGACAAACTGACACAGGACAGGGGAAGACAGGACTATTTAAACATGAGGTGAGTGGGAACAGGTGTAAACAATCAGGGGCGGGGCAGACGCTGACGAGGATGGGAAAACACACAAAGGGAGGAAATGAGAGACAAGAGGAAAATACAAAATAAAACAGGAAATGGAAAACGAGACATGACATGAAACACGGGGACTTGACTAGAGATGAAATGACATAAATAGACAGACATGACGTGAAATAACATGAAAAGACAGACATAACACATAAACATAACTAACAAATTTGACGAGACACAACACATTACTGAACATTACTGAGGAGCAAATGTTATTTTCTATAGCCTTAACTGTAACGTTTATTTTGAATGGTCAGAAATCATACATAAGCTTATATTAGAAATAAATGACAGTATGTTTAATATAGACATCTATTTGATTTCTTTACGTGTGTGTGTGTGTGTGTGTGTGTGTGTGTGTGTGTGTGTGTGTGTGTGTGTGTGTGTGTGTGTGTGTGTGTGTGTGTGTGTGTGTGTGTGTGTGTGTGTGTGTGTGTGTGTGTGTGTGTGTGTGTGTGTGTGTGTGTGTGTGTGTGTGTGTGTGTGTGTGTGTGTGTGTGTGTGTAAAACATTGCAGTGGCTGTGGTGTCTATCTATGCTGTGTGATGTGGCTTTTGCCTGTGATTTTCCAACTGTGGACTACATAATAACAGCAGAGATGGTTCTCACATTGGCCACACTGCTAGAGAGTGCAGCTGAACCCAGCAAACAATGTCCTGGTAAGGATTTACATTCTAATGTTTCCCTGTTTTAGTGTGTAGTACAGCTAAAATCATGCATCTCTTGTACAGTATCGTGTATTCCTTTTGAGAATATTACTCTGGTAAACTGACATGGACACACATACAGAGCTGAATTTGTTTTGTTTTATGACTAATGTCTAGGATCTCGTGAAGTGAACTGTGACAGTGGGAAGCCACTCTCTATTCTTGAGGTATGTGATAGGATTAACTGTGGATAATGAGCATCAAACGATATATGAATAGTTATGATATAACGTGTGTTTGTATGTGAACGTTTAAAAATAATCAACGACATATTGGGTCAATGTGTGTCTTTCTGTGTGCTTGTAGAGTTCAAGTACAGGGCTGCTTCAGAAAGTGTGTGTGTTGGTGGAGCAGGGTCTTGATGCCCTGGTAAAGGGTGTAGATATATCGCCGCCTCAAGATTGCTCAGCGATCACTGACGCTGCCTTCATGCAGGTATGCTACCTGTCCTCCACTCAGTCTCACATTTATTCATTTAAGACCATTGTAAGCCAGGTTTTGCCTGTATTAAACTGTATTGTAAGATGAGAACATAACAAGAATTAACAGAATACAAGATTTGAGTAGACTCAGAAATCCATGAATGAGATAATACACTGGATGAGTGTTACTAAAGGGACAGTTTCGTCCCACAGGCCATAAGACTGCTAAACACCTGAGCTCTGCTAAGTGCCCCGATAAACATTCCTGTTGTCATCTTGCAATCTACTTATTTATATAAATAGTTATCAATGCAATAAACCGTATTTAATTTTGTCTTAATTTACATTATTTTATTTCATATTCTGTTCTTGTACATATCATATTCTATTTACATGTATATAGACTTTTTGCACTACTTTTTATTTTGTATTTTTGTATTTTATTATATATGTTGGATTGTTGGAGGAGCTCAGGTCAGAACATTTTCATTGCCATTTCTACACTGTAGCTTTGTGCATATGACAATAAAACCTTTGAACTTTAAAAACTGTTTTTTCGGATAGAAATGTCGTCCCCTCATTCCATCAACTCCTATATCTTCTTTGACATCATTGCAAGAGGAAAATAAAGGAGGTGAAATAAGTGGGAAGGAAAAAGAAGAAGTGGAAACCGAGGCAAAATCAGATATTGAAAGCTCTCAACACACTCAGTCCAAACGTGTGTTCTTGCTGGCCTCAGACCTTCATCTAGAACTGGACATCATTCACCACAGGGCTTCTCTGAAGTTACTGCTGCTGAATGCAGGTCAGTTTCACTTTACTTGTTTGTGTTTTTTGAGAAATAATTAGCCTTTCCAATAAAACATGCCTAGGCTACTTGTAGACACAAACAATGGGGTTTTAATATGGCTTATGGTTTGTCTTGGTCCTTTGTTGCTTGTGTCTAGTTGAAGAGTCTGAACTGTTGAATCGGATCAAGAAGAACAAGGGGTCCAAAGCTCTTTTCCTGATCCAGAAAGCCTTGCTGGCGCACAACGACATGGAGCCAAATGACAGCCAGAAAACCCAGAGTCTGCTGGAGGTTACAAACCTCGTTCACACTTTCATAGACACAGTCAGAACGTTCAACATGCTACACAGTAATGTGTATTAAAACACTAGAACCGCCAGAGGTCGCTGTATACCTAAAACCGCCAACGGGTCAAATGTACCTGCTATTGATTTTCAAGGTATAATGTTCTTTTATTTATCATGTAGAACAGTGAGTTTTGATCGCACAGGGATGAAACTTATACCAATAGAATCTGTGGAGTGTGGACTCTCAGCTGTTCGTGTGATATCGTTTGTGCAGATAGCATGAAGTATAAAATATCGCTACCAGTGCTGATTTAAACGCTTGGTGTTACACTTGTGTTTTGTTTAGATACAAATCTCTCTATCTCTCTCTCTATCTATCTATAACTATCTATTGATCTATCTATAACGATCTATCTGTCTATCTCTCAATCTATCTCTCTATCTATAAGGAACCGCAGTAGACAAAAGGCGTTGCTATAGCAACACGTCATGTTTACGCTGCATTTTCTATGAGATAAATATTACCCGTTGGCGGATATAGGTATAAATGGCAATTTTTAACAACTGAGGGTGCTACATAACACACTTTCAGGAAAAGTCACGGACTGGGAGACTTTAATATTTTATTGAAAAAAAAGTTACATAGATCTACAATCAAAAAACAGCTGTGGGTAAAATTGACCCGTTGGTGGTTCTAGTGTTAAAGCCACTACAATACAAGCCACTTTTACTGATGACTGGTGATTGAGGTGAGATTTCTTCAAGTGCAATGACATTTCAACAAGCTTCTCCATGTTCTTAACAGGAGGCCTCCACCTTGATAGAGAAAGCAGGGGTGGAAGAAAGGAAACTGTATATCTCGACCTGTAAGACTCCAGCTGAAAATAAAGATAAAGGAACGAAGGAGAAGAAAGAAAACCCTCCACCTGCCCCCATCCTGCTCTCACGCACCAACCTCTCCTTTACCTTTGCCCCAGCACCTTATAACTTAGAGGAACAGGTGAGATTGAATTTAGTTAGTTTAACAGTACCCAAACCCCACCTCTTTACTTTTTTTATAATTTTCTCTGTGTCATTTCTTCTTGTGTCTCTCAAGGTTTACTGGTATCAGCTCTGCGGACGTCCGGCTGAGGGCACTAATTGGAAAGTCCGCCTTGGGGACTGCAGCCTGCCAGGAACTGGAAATTGGGTACAATTGATCTCTTTCACAACACATGTTTTCAACTTCTATGATCTAGTATGTGCCCATAATATTAAGTCTGTTATTTCAGGTACCATCAGTATCTGGGGAGAGCGTGCTGAGGGTTGAGGGGCTGCAGCAAAATCAGAAGTATGTGTTTGCAGTAGCAGCCTACGACAGCCAGGGAAAGCTCCTGGGTAACAGCATAGGAGATTCAACATTTCCACTGCTGGCGTCCTTGCCGGTACCATTGCTCTCTACTTTGGCTTACTTGGCACAGGTATGCTAGATTCCCAATTTATCAATTTACATTCCTCATTACTTGCTTTTTCCAGGTGCTTTTTCTTGTGCTACAGAAACTCCTAATGAAGAATAGCAGAGCCCTTGTCCAAAACGTTCACCTTAACACAAACTAGGGATCTCCAATCCCTTTTTTTAACAGGAAAAAGCTAACAAAACATTACATCTAAAGGCATTGATGATGTCATTCTTCATATAACCTTCCTATACATTTAGTTAAGTTAAAAAAAACGGAATTTTATTTGACGTTTCTCAGGGAATTTCACATTTTGACGGACAAGTTGTTCAGCACCAATACATTGGAATGGAAACTCTTCTTTACATGCTGCTTTATTTGGGTGTCGGTTTGAGAGCCAGTAGGTGTTTTTATGATTAACCCTGAATCATACACACCAGCACGTGCACTCGGCTCTGCATCAGCCAAACGGCTCGCTGCACCCTCGCTGCGAGGGGGACCCAAGTTCCCATCAGCAAAAACACGTGGGTTTGCTATCCTGGCTCCAAAATGGTGGAATGAGCTCCCCATTGACATCAGGACAGCAGATAGCTTACACATCTTCCGGCGCAGACTGAAAACTCATCTCTTTCGACTCCACTTCGAGCAATAAAATTGCTAACAAAGCACTTATATACTAACAAAGGACTGGCTTATCTAAAGCCAGTTGAGTAGCACTTGAAATGTTTTGGCTCTATGAAACCTGATGTACTTATATGATTCTGTTTTCTTCAAGTTTGTATTTTGTTGGTCGAATGCACTTATTGTAAGTCGCTTTGGATAAAAGCGTCAGCTAAATGCAATGTAATGTAATGTAATCACACAGTTGCTGATCATTGTTAGGATTTCAGCCCATGCCAAACTGATGGATACCCTAACACTGTTTCCCACAGAGCCAGAGAACAAGCAGGATTATGGATTTTTTTACTCCTTCCTCAGGTTGCATTTCAAACGAATCAGTATGATGTTGCAAAGAGAGCCTGCAGAGAACTGTGGATCCACTATACAGACCCCGACTCTGGAGCCCACAGCACACAGGAAAGACTTGCCATGACAGGGTGAGAAAGGACACATGTCCCCACAGCTCAAGCCAAAGTACACTGTTACATTTGTTAATCTCCTTTCGCTCTTTCTCCATTCACCATACTGAAGGCTGCGTGTCCAAACCCTGCTACTGTCCTCTCCTCACCTGTGTCAGCTGTTCCTCACTTCCATCTTCATTGAGACGGAGATAAACATTCAGCAGGGATCGCTAAATTGTGACTCATTTAGTGACGGTGGAGCGTTTATCTGGGAACAGGTAAAATAAATTAATCTGGAAAGAGATGTATGCAAGTACAATATAGTGTGTATTTATTTTCCAAATTGAATTACACAAGGAGACAACAATTAGTATGAAAGTAATCATTGTTAGCAATATCGCAATGTGAAAGTATATGTTGTTTTTTTGCTTGTATTGATGTGACAGGTTCTGAATGAACATGGATATAAATAAATGATGTGTGTGTATGCAGGAAGTCCGACTGGCAGAGTGTGAGCGAATGCTGGTGGCCATGGACCTGGCCATGTGGTTGAACGACGGCTGCTTTGCCGTGCAAGCTGCAGTCAGCTGTTACGGCCTGTTAGCACCAATGATCTTCCATCAGATCACTTGCGACCAAGTAGTTCAGGTCTGCAAATATACCTCGTCCATAGAAGTCTATAATCTGTAACATAATACAAACTGTAAAAAGTTAATAAGAATGTGTGTAAAAGCATGCGTCTGTGCTTTGATGTGCAGGTGTTGAACAAATGCTTGATAGTTCTGGAGGAGAATTCAGGACTCTTTAAACAAAACGGGACTGGAAACACATCAGAGTCATTTATGCACATGATAGCGTGCATCACCTACTACCTCTCCAAGGTGTGTCTGCAAGTTTTAACATTATCTCTTTATGTGTGTTTACACAATAAAATGTTCTGCATGCTGAACCTTTAACATAAATATACCTACACACTTAAAGTTAACCTTTTCAAGATGTGTTGAGGCGTTTTTTGCCATGATTGTAGTGTAAAGATACTTCACTATTTTTATTTTAGTAGTCACACTCATCCACCTTGACACCTTGATATCCCAAATGTTAACTAACCAGGCGCCTTGAACAAAGTAATGTCTATTCCTCCCTGGCCAGGCATTACGTGTGCTCAGAGAGCATCACATGGCTTCTGTGGTGATGGACTGTGGTCGCAGGCTGCTCCAAGAGGTCTACGAAGCCCAGCTGCAGATCAGTGGACTTACCAATAAAGCTGTGGGTGTAAAGATATAAACAAATTGTGACTGACACATAATCAAGCCTAACTCTTAAAATGACTTAACATCATTCAAATAATTAAAATGATTACCCTATATATGTACATATTCTTAAAAATATACAATTTTTTGCTGATAAACGGTTATACCTTTTTATAAATGAAGTGGTTTGTGTGTGTAGAAAAGGGCAGATCATGCTGCAATCAAGGCTGAAATGAAGATAGGTATTCAACTGAAGGCTCTGTATCAGAAAAACAAGAAAGAATGCCCATCTGAAGCAGCTCTCACAGAACACAATGGTAACACACACACAGATACAAATATCATTCATTTAAAAAAAAAAAAAAAGCGTATATTGTGAAAAAAATGTGGTATGTTGCCAGGGCCTGCTATTCAATAAGTAATAACAGCTTTGATACAGTTAGGAAAATAGACGTTTTCTAACCCTATTTAAAAAAAAGCTAACGTTGGCAATTTGTCAATTTTTTAATAGTTCTGCTACCAATTACATAACTTTGTGAAGCATAATAGAAGATATTACAGTTTCTCTTAAGCTATACATTGTACATTTTCTGCAGACATTGCACGCCCACTGACTGGCTGTGAGGATCCCACCATATTGTATGATCTGATCTCTAACAGCCCCTTAAAGGAAGCTTATCTGGACGGTACGTTGCACATACTCAGATCATTTTGTAATGAATATTTAGTCTTGTTCATTGACATCTATCTATGTGTGTGTGTGTGTGTGTGTGTGTGTGTGTGTGTGTGTGTGTGTGTGTGTGTGTGTGTGTGTGTGTGTGTGTGTGTGTGTGTGTGTGTGTGTGTGTGTGTGTTTCTATAGTGATGAAGCTCAGACGCAAGGTGTATTTTATTGAGTTTGCGGCACTTCTTCTCCAGAGAACCATGGAAGAAGGCCAACCAGACCTTGTTCTGAAGTGGGGTCAAACCATGTTTCAATTTCTTAACAGGTGTGCTTTTACGATTTACCTCTCTGTTGTGACAAAAGGGTATGTTAAAGATTTCAGCTTTAAGTTCATTTAGGGATGCTCCGATCGATCGGCTGTCAGGAGAGGGAGAGAGGAAAAGAGAGCGCTTCTGCTAATTTCTCCCGTGTTATTATCCAAAGTTAATGTAAACTTGAATAATGTACTTCATTTGAATGTAATAATTATGTTGGTTGTTGTTTGTGGAAGCGCCAGTGAATGAGCCCCATTAACTGAGCCCCATTAACTGAGTTTTAAACATCACTTTAAATCAGTGTTTCTCAAGGTGTGGTCCGCGGACCACTGGTGGTCCGTGAGCGCCCCCTAGTGGTCCGTGAGTATATTGGTAAAATTTCACATTTTAAATAAATAAATAAATTTAAGTTTTCCGCACTCTTGCGGGAATATCTCCGCAATGGAGCGAGCTTAAGCAACACCTTCATCACACATGTTGCCACTTGTTTGTACCATTTTCAGGCGATTTGTAATCTGTTCTAGAAAAACGATGTGATTTTGGATATTTGTTGAGTTAGGTGGTCCGCGAGTGTTTCTTTATTGGTTAAGTGGTCCTTGGTATGAAAACGTTTGAGAAACACTGCTTTAAATGGAAGATCCCCATAGGCCCCGCCAGACCCGGCGGCAGACATACATCTGTGGGCGGGCATTTCATTTATCAGGGCGGGCCCACCCCCCGACCACCAGGCCCCACCCCATTTTAACGTAACATATGTGCATAGCCTATATAGTTGCAGACAGATTTAGGCGTTATGTTTGTGCACGCAATGAAACCTTTTGAGCATAGGAAATGTACACATGTGCTCAGGATAGAGTCACAAAAATAACGCTACTTCAGCACCATGGATGGATTACCTATGAGTAATTTAAAACATTTAATTACATTACAGAAAAAAGCTGTGAGAATGCTGCATAATGTACTAAGAAAAAACAATGTATTGAGTCAAGGCTGTTAACATTTAAAGATGTAATAGAATATCAGACGGCTTTAGTTATGCAGCAAAAAACAGAATACTGCCAGAAAATATACAAATATAATATGCAAATGTATTTTAATTTCAGAAGATGAGCATCAGGAGGAAATTACATGTTAAACATCAGTTTGCACGAACTACTTTAAAGCAGAGGTGTGTCTCTTGGCGTAAAGAAGTGGAATTAAACAAATAACAAATAACAAATATATTGGCAAACATACAGTGAAAAGAACACACTGAAAAATACCCAATATTTTGTTCACATTAAAGCTTGAAAACAACGGCTTAGTCTACATCGTGATATGATTGTTTGCTACTTACACGATGTACTCAGGGTGGGCCTAATAAAGCTGTAGCCGACGTTTCCCAGATGAATGGAACCTCCTCAGCAACATCTCTTTCCACTCATTCTTGCATTTTTTTGTCAGGTCCTTCTCGAAACCAAGTTGGATTAAATTTGCTTTCCAAGTGTGAGACATGCTCCTTCGGTGCTCACTGAAAACGTTTTTCAGTGTGGAAAAAGAGTTCTCACATAAAGCTGTCGAAGCTCCAAAGGTAAGTGAAACCTTACATGCGGGGAGAACACTTGGCATTGCCTCAAGCGTCGTGTGGAGATGACCACGTATGTTTTTCAATGTCCATTTCCCATCCTCTGGTGGTGTGATGCTGTCCAAGTGTTTCAGAATCAGCTTTTTGGCCACAATGAACTCGGCATCAACGAGCGTGGTTCCAGTCAGTTTAAGCAAAGGTTCCACTTTTTCGGGCTCCAGGAAGAAGCTGCTTTCCGGGTTGAGTGAAGCAATAGCCTCCATGAATGCGCTGTTTCGCTCTCCAAAGCGGCGCGCAATTTCTCCCGTAACTGCATCAATGCAGCTGTAAAACAGCCGCCGTTTCTCTGTCATCTGGTGGTTTTCTTGTGTTCCCACTCCCACTGTCTCTTCAACAACATAATCCTCCAAAGTTGTGTTAAGAGTTCGCCTTCTCTTGGTGGGACCGGGATGGATAGTATCATCTCCTGCGCACTCACTCCACATCTCCGTGAACACCTTTTCGGTGCGCAGGGCCTCAACACACTCTTTGGCAGTGTTGACAAGCTGTACTGCCGTTTGAAGGTCCATTTCCTCTGACTGCATCATCCTGTTAGCTGTTTTTGTCTCCTTATCTTTCTTACAGTGCAGACGCTTTTCTGCTTGCTCTTGCCTCTGCTTACTTTTTATGCTGATTTTCCTATTCTTATTCTCTGAAAACTTCGAGCAGCGGCTCCTGGACATTAACTTATCACTGGGACAGTTCATCTTCGTAAATAGACGGAGGGTTTCAGCCATATTTCAACATTTTTACGACGACGTCAGTCTTACAATAGCGTGGCCTAGCAACAGCTAAAGCCTCGTAGGCTACTGCTATTTAGCTTAAGCTAGATGGTAGCAAAATGCCTCCGTTCTCTACAGATGACTTCCAGAAACTTATACAGAAGATGGCTGTGTTGGAAATGAAAATGCAACGGTTGGAAGTTAACGTGGAATTGAATGGACTATGTCGTGGGAATGACACGACTTTACCAGTGTTGCAAAGTAATGGAGAAGGGTATGCTAACTCACAGCTAGTTAGCAGCTACAAGGATTCCAAGGAACAGGAGGGCTGTGTACCGGGTAATAAATCTACAAGTGATAGTCCTCCCTGGAACTCTCTGGGTGCAAAGCCTAAGAGTAAATCACTTCCATGGGATTTGGGAGGACGGATAACAGGCAGAGCCCAGAGCTCCGAAATCTGTGATGCGACCGGCTGGCCTGCATTGTTATCACCCAGGAAGAGCGCCTCTTCAACCCCTATTCATACTAGGAAACAGCAGTGGACAGCTGCTAAAGGGAGAATTACAAACAATCCTCCTAAACCACCAAGTGTGCCAATCCAGAACAGATACGCTCCGCTGACCGAGAACCGGAGATCTGATGACCTGGATAACCTGTCCTCTTCACGCAGCAGGGTAAGGACCAATAGCTACTCTAAAAGTAAAAGGCTAGAGGGAAAGCTAACGACTGGGCCTGAAACTCTGATTGTGGGTGACTCTGCTGTAAGAGATGTAAAAGGTCTGTGTAATAAGAACAACACCAAAGTACTCTGTTTTCCCAAGGATGTGGTCTCTGACTTGGCTGAGAAGATCCTGCATATTGGGGCTGAACATCCGATTGTGAAGAATGTGGTACTGCACATTGGAACAAATGATGTTATGAAACAACAGTCAGAAGTGCTGAAAGAAGACTTTAAATGTTTGTTGGAAACTGCCAGCTCTCTAAATGCAGATGTGTTCATCAGTGGCCCTCTACCGCCAGTCAGAAGAGGAGTGGAGAGATTCAGCAGATTGTTTGCACTGAACACCTGGCTTTCAACGGCCTGTACTGACCATTCTGTTCATTTTATTGACAATTTTAACTTTTTCTGGGATCGCAGACATCTTTTCAAGGCAAATGGAGTTTGCCTGAACAAGTCAGGAGTGAAATTGTTTATCTCTAACATATTCAACTGCCTGCGTCATCAATCTGTTCCCTCTGCCAAGGACAAGCGGCAAGAGGAATCAAAACACGAGAAAGACACAACACATCACGCAGAAAACCCTGAAGAATTATCACTGCACCCGCCTGAGGAATGTTCTGATTATGGGAGACATATGAGACACATGGAGGAGTCTCCACTGCCCCCCCCCCCTGTCAACGCCTTTGAGGATACTCCGTTCACCCTTTCACCCTCGCCCACCCTCCTGGAGATCGATGAACACACAAAGGAGATACAGAGGGTTGGCACCGATTCCTTCCTGGAGTTCAAAGACCAAACGAAGGCGATACGCAGGGCTGGCACCATGTCCTTTACCCCCGCTCCTCAACGACACCCACCAAAATCACCGCGGAGACGCGCACCATCTCCCCCGTCCTCATCACCGCGCCTACGTCAACCACCTCCCCCCCCTGGCAGCATGTCCTCTACCCCCGCACCATCTAGCCCGTCTCCATCACCGTGCCTACGTCGACCACCTCCCCTCCCTTCGAGGGGGCTTCTGCAGTCTCCGAAGCCTGATAAGGATGTGTGTGTACAAAACACAACAAACTCTTACTGATATGTGATGGGTCCAGGCTCAAGGGCGTATGGCACTCTCAACTCTTTCCAGGACATGTCGGGGCCCTGCCTGCCAGTAGCTTTGCCGATATCTGTGTTGATAGGTAATAGATTAAGAGCGGTGAATCATAGAAACAGGAAGCGCTCAAACGTTTGTGTGAGTGTATCTAATTTAGCAGTGATTCCATGTCAGCCACAGCTTGTTACAAAAAACATTACTGATATTGTGTTTAACAAACTTAAACTAGCTTTATTAAATGTCAGGTCTTTGGCAGGAAAAACATTTTTAATCAATGATTTAATCACTGAGCACAATCTCGATTTTATGTTTTTAACAGAAACTTGGATTGAACAAAATAACAGTGCAGCTGTTCTTATCGAATCAACCCCTCCCAACTTTAGTTTTATGAGTCAGGAAAGAATGCATAAGAAAGGGGGTGGAGTTGCTATTCTGTTCAATGATTCCCTTCAATGCAGGAAGACATCGTATGGAAACTTTGATTCTTTTGAATATGTGGCCCTTCGGCTGAAATGCTCCTCTCGAGCTCTGTTCCTAAATATCTATAGACCACCCAAATACTGTGCAAGCTTTTTTGATGACTTTACTGAACTGCTGTCTATAGTGTGTATTGACTTTGACCGTCTAGTCATTGTTGGTGATTTTAACATCCATGTTGACAACCCCCAGGACAGAGGGGCTAAAGAACTGTGTTGTGTTCTTGATAGCTATGGACTGACTCAGCATGTGACGGAGCCCACGCACAATAAGGGGCACACTCTGGACTTAATTATCTCAAAGGGTCTGAATATCTCTAAGGTTGTGGTGACTGATGTTGCACTCTCTGACCATTCCTGTGTTTTCTTTGAGAGCTCTATTTCTGTTCACAAAAATGTTCAAAAAGAGGTAACCACAAAGCGATATTTAACTGAAAATACTAGGGAAATGTTTACTCAGAATTTCTCTTCCACACTTGCCCCTGCCAACATCTCAGTAAATGAGCTAGTAGATCATTTTAATTCAAAAATTAAAAATGTTATAGATGCCATTGCTCCAACTAAGGTAAAGGAAGTGTCTGGCAAGAAAATATCTCCATGGAGAAAGGCCATGACCGTGAGAACAGAAAAAAGAGAATGTCGAAAAGCTGAACGCAGGTGGCGAAAAACAAATCTCCAGGTTCACTTTGAAATCTATAAAGAGAGACTTGGCCTTTATAATTTGGAATTGAAAAACGCACGACAATCGTTCTTCTCTGACATCATTACCAAAAACAAAAACAACGCACGTGCCTTGTTTGCTACCGTCGACAGACTAACTAACCCCCCAGTGTCAGTAGCCTCTGAATTTCTATCCACCAGGGCGTGCAATGATTTTGCCTCCTTTTTCACTGACAAAATTCAGAAAATCAGACAAGCAGTCAGTGCCTCTGCATCAGGAACAGCAAATGTGTTGTCCCTATCTCCACTTAACATCAATTCAGACATCATGACACAATTCCATCAGATTAATGATAAAAACCTAGAGGACATTATTCAACTTCTGAAATCCTCCTCTTGCTGCCTTGATATTATTCCAACAGGATTTTTCAAAGATGTTTTGCCTTGCATGGCCTCAGATCTACTTCATATAGTAAACAAATCTCTTCACTCAGGTATTTTTCCACAGGCCCTGAAAACTGCAGTCATTAAACCGCTCTTAAAAAAGAATAATCTAGATGCTTCAGTAATGAACAATTACAGGCCCATATCAAACCTCCCATTTCTAGGTAAAATCATTGAAAAAGTTGTTTTTCAACAGTTGAGTAATTTCTTGCATTTAAATAACTGTTTTGATGTGTTCCAGTCAGGCTTTCGTCCAAACCACAGCACTGAGACTGCTCTTGTAAAGGTCTTTAATGACATCCACTTAAACACAGACAGTGGCAGAACTTCAGTGTTAGTATTATTAGATCTCAGTGCTGCGTTTGACACTGTTGACCACAGCATATTACTAGACCGACTGGAGAACTGGGTGGGACTTTCGGAAACAGTTCTGAATTGGTTTGAATCCTACTTAAAGGACAGAAACAACTTTGTTTCTATAGGTAAATACACATCTGAGTTGACAAATATGACATGTGGGGTTCCTCAAGGCTCCATCTTGGGGCCTCTTCTCTTTAACATCTACATGCTACCACTGGCTCAGATAATGAAGAACAACAAAATAAGTTACCATAGCTATGCAGATGACACACAAATTTACGTAACAATTTCACCAGGAGACTATGCTCCAATTCAAACACTGAGTAAGTGCATTGAACAAATCAATGACTGGATGTGTCAGAACTTTCTCCAATTAAACAAAGATAAAACTGAGGTAATGGTTTTTGGAGCCAAGGCAGAACGTATAAAAGTTAGCGCTGAGCTTCAGTGTGCAATGTTCAAAACAACAGATAAAGCCAGAAATCTAGGTGTAGTCATGGACTCTGACCTGAGTTTCAACAGTCACATTAAAACTGTTACTAAATCAGCCTACTATCACCTAAAGAATATATCTAGGATTAAAAGACTAATGTCACAGCAGGATTTGGAAAAACTTGTCCATGCTTTTATCTTCAGTAGACTCGACTACTGCAATGGTGTCTTCACAGGTCTCACTAAAAAATCTATTAGGAAGCTGCAGCTAATTCAGAACGCTGCTGCTCGAGTCCTCACTAACACTAAGAAAGTGGATCACATCACTCCAGTTCTGAAGTCTTTACACTGGCTTCCTGTGTGTCAAAGAATAGATTTCAAAATACTGCTGCTGGTTTATAAAGCACTGAATGGTTTAGGCCCAAAATACATTTCTGACCTCCTGCTAAATTATGAACCATCCAGATCTCTCAGGTCTTCAGGGACTGGTCAGCTTTCTGTCCCCAGAGTCAGAACTAAACATGGTAAAGCAGCGTTCAGTTATTATGCTCCAAATATCTGGAACAAACTCCCAGAAAACTGCAGGTCCGCTGCAACTCTTACTACTTTTAAATCCAGGCTGAAGACTTTTCTTTTTGTCGCTGCTTTTAATTGAACTATTCATATCTTAGACTGCACTGTAACTTTTATCCATGTACTTTTTCTTTTAATGTTTAATTGCACTGTAACTTTTATCCATGTATTTTTTCTTTTAATGTTTATTTTATTAGCTTTTCTTTGTAATGACTGATTTTAAATGCCATTTTCTTAATCTCTTTCATTTTTTGTAAAGCACTTTGAATTGCCTTGTGTTGGAAAGTGCTATATAAATAAACTTGCCTTGCCTTGCCTTGCCTTAGCTGGCTCAAGCAGGGACAATATCTTGCATATTATCTGGGTGTGGAATTTAAAGCTTGGCTTTAACATTCTGCTCAGCAAGTCTGCTGCCTCCATTCTCAAGTCAACTGGAAATGATGCAGAGTTTTCAACGTGTCGTAGTAGTTCCACTATATCCTGAAAAGATTTCAGAATAATCTGAACAGTGGCCAGGTGCCCTGTCCAGCGCTGTTCGAGTAAACGCTTCAGCGTGTTTCCCTGGTAATGTGCAGCAACGGTGGGCTTTTGTGCGAACTTGTAGAGGACATTACAGATGTTGAATAAATCCTCAATGGCTCTCTCACCGGACATGGCGTGAACAACGACCAAGTGCAGCTGGTGGTTGAAGCAGTGCACATATGGGATTTCTCTGCCCAGTTCATCTTGAAGGAGTCTTTGAACCCCACCGTGTCTCCCCGACATAAGACTTGCTCCATCGTATACCTGGCTGAGAATTGTGTCTGTGCTCAGGCCAGCTTTGCGTATTTCATCAATGAGTGTCTGTGTGAGGGTTTTTGCATCACCTGCAACTGCTGTGGCGATTGTCAAGAGCCTCTCTTTTATGACATAGTTCTCATCAACAAAACGCAGTACAATTGAAATGTTTTCACAGCCTGTTGGGTCTCGGGTTCCATCCATTTTGACAGTGTAAAAGGAGTCGCCTATTTCCTCAACAATATGCTCCGTTACAACTTTGCTCATCAGGTCAATTATTTCGTTTTGTATATCATGGCTTATGTAGGAAGCATTTTTGGGAATGGTGGGGGCAATTTTCGCGAGTTCTGGGTCCTTTTCGATGGTATACTCAAACAATGACAAAAATAACCCACTGCCAGACTTGGACATACACTCTAAAGAGTCGTGGTCACCTCGGAAAGGAAGATTGCTGGTAGAGAGAAAAGTCACAATGTCAATAATGGAGCCCACGTAATATTTGTTACGAGCCAGCTGATCTTTGTTGACAAGAGTTGTGATTTCCTGACCAATCTCGATGCGCATTTGTTTTTCTCTCCACAATTTCTCACAGACTAAATGTTCCTTGGAAGAGCTGTGTTTGCTAAGACCCGTGCCCTTTTGTAAGGCATGCTTCCAGTCTTTGAAGTCTTTTATGGTGAACGATGCGTCATGATGATGAGCCTTAAACTTTCTGCATGGGAAACAGTACGCAGCATCGCCTTTTACGGAGTATTCAAGCCAGGGTCGGTTTTGGTACCATGAGCTGGCAAAACTACGTTTTTTCCCGGAGAAGAGCCGAGAGGGGAAACTATCCAGGACTACCTGTTTTGGTGTATCCACGCCAAGGTCCTCTGGAACTAGAAAACTAAAATCTCCAAGATCACGAGCGTTTAGAATGGGAGATGGGCCTGGGCTGCTAAAGGTTGAACTGCTGCTCCTGCCCGGCCCCGAAGAGGCTTCGTCTGACAACGTTGACTCGGGACCTGGTGGAGGAGAAGGAATAGGTGGCGGGAGACACGTCAAGTTGCCAGCATCTGGTGCTGAGTTGTCAGTGCCACAATCCTTTTGTGAGCTCTTATTGTTCGTGAACCACTTCCTAATATCCATTGTTGCCGATACATATAAAAAAGGATAATAGCCTAGCCAAACTAACCGCCACAGTAAACTGACAGGCTGCTGTGACGAGTCTCACTTTTAAAAAAAAACACACACAACTCAACCCCGCGAAAAACCAGTCTCGCGCACAGAGATTCATTCAGAATTTCATAGCAAAATAAAAAAATTATATTATACTAATGTTTCAACATAGTTTAATACAAAAATAAATGGTATGACAAAGCCCTACAAATAACAACAATAAACATAATAATACAAACATTTAAAAAATATTTTTATATATATTTTTTTAATCAGCCCTGATTTCTCATGGGCGGGCCCAAATCCTGGATGGGCGGGCCCGGCCCCATGGGGCCCGCCCATGACGCCGGCCCTGGGCCCCGCCCACTAGATCGGATCGGCGATCGGCCGATACTGATTCCGGCAATCGGCGATCGGCCCCAAAACTGGCGATCGGAGCATCCCTAAATTCATTATCATCGTTTAATTTCATAACCAAATTAACACGGTTATATTTAAAACACCAAACAATGCATTTCTGTCAATTTCTGTATGGACCACCATGCACTTTTTTACTGGTAGCTGTTTTTTCCTTTTCTGTTAAAGCCTAATGATTGTTTCTCTCTTTGTCAGGCGTGAGGGGGTGATGGGACTGTCCTCAAAATGTTTGGAGGGAAACAGTCCGAGCCGAAGAGGAAATAGTGCTCAGGTTCCGAAAGCAAATGAACCATCACAGGTGAAAATGATGTGCACACAAATATCCAACACACACAAGTAGATACACAAGGACATACAATATTCTGAACATCTTTGCAATAATAAAAAGACTAATGCCACGTTATATTCCAAGTGACTTTCGGATTTAGATAGAGCTACTTTCATTGGAAAATAGTTGGCGAGACTGTAGAAGACACACTGCATTTAATGTTTGAACGTTTTGTGCCATAATTCAAAAATCTTAGTCTTAAATGTATCTTAACCTTAACCCCAATTGCTGTAGCAGAACAAGAACACACCTTCACACAATGATGCACGAAAGAAACTGAAGCAGACAATGCCACAGAGCATGCTTCAGAGAGTGAAAACTAACAGGTAACATCTGTCTGTGTTTATTTGATTTTATATCAGGTATGGTTTCACATAACCGCTTGAATTGGAAGTCTATCCATGTGTTTGTAGGGATATGCAGGCTGTGGAGAACCTGCTAGCCATGATGTCGTCTGCGGTGCAACGCCAGAAGAAGCAGTTTCAGCTGAGGAACATGTGCCGTGAGGAGAGTGTGTGGAAGTCTCACCTCAACCACATCATGGCTCAGGCACATTTAGCTCTGCTTTACCAGGGCCTGGACACGCTGCATGGAGGAGCCCTGCAGAACAGGTCCACTCACCTGATTTCAGCTACATAACCTTTTCTATCCTATTGCCATGTTTAATGTTTGCAAACCTAATTGCCTTTAATCCCGTTAAGATGATGTTCTGAATGCCTCTTGTTCCAGCTACGGGCAGTTTGATCCCTTGTGTTTCTCTCTCGCTTACTCTGGTTTCCTGGTGTGGAGAAACTCGCAGCGACAACAGTCTTCTCATCATGAGAGTCTCAAAGAGAGAGAATCCTCTCACTCCTCTCACAAGGAATATGTGGCTGCACACAAAGAGAGAAATAAAAAGGAGGGTGAGTAACACTCTTTGAAAAATAAGAAGGAAAGCTATCAACTGGTTTGTGTTTCAGCACATATCCTAATGTTTTCTCTGCAGCAGTCAGAGGTGCTGACTCTGTTTCAGAGGAGAGTTGTAAGGAGGAACAGGACTCCTCTCAAACTGTGGAAAAGCTGATGGAGACACAGAGACGCACCGCTGCCTTGGTGCTGGATTCACTTAACAAAGCTGCTTTACATCTACGAAGGGCCATGGTACTGCACATACATACATGGACATTCTCTCAAACACAAGTATATAATCCAGGTATTGTGTTTAATGTGTCTATCTTTAATATTTCCAGGTGTTGGCCCATCGTGGCAGCCACTGGACTACTCTGCAGTGTGTGTGTCAGACTCTGTGGGATCAAAGCTGCCGTATCACTTTCCTAGTGCATAGTGCTGCTCAGCTTGACCTACCTTCCCCCCTCCAGGACCAGCTGAACACCACCTTCACCCCACTGCTGCTGCTGGCTACTGACCTTATCATGGACATGCTGAACAGACTTGGGGTAAGGGTCACAAACAGCTATATATCCCATGTTCATTTTTGGGCTTGGAATTTCTTTGAATGTAATGTTTAGGAACATGTTGGAAGTCTGGTACTGATGGTCACTATTATCACTACAGTGTGCATCTTCTTATCTGATCAAAAGCACAAAAACAGCTACAAAGTGAACACGACTTTCATCTTGATCTTCATCCCTACTAGCTGTGGAGTGCGTATGACAGGGACTTGACTGAGGATGAACTGGAGTCCAGTCTCCACTTCTCAGCCCCGCTGGATAACAGAACTCAGGCGGACCTGCGTTGGGTTCGCACCCTGGTGCTGCACACTCTGGAGCGTCTCCATGACAGTGGCCAATGGGAAAGCCTGGCCCATTTTGCCTTAGTTTTTAACAATTACACGCGGTGAGTAAGACAATTCTTTCCTCCAAAGAAAAGTCCATATTACAGTGATGAATCTAAAAGTGAAGCTAAGATTCAATAAGTATTTTGTATAGAGGCGAAGTCCCGCGCATCTACTTCCGACCCATGGGACCATATTTCGGAAAAATTATGTATTGAAATCAATGGGGAGAGAAAACATATCTTTCGATCCCATTTGAATTGTGCCATGAATTACACATATGATGTTTGTCAAATCATTTCCATGTAAAAAAAGTCACAGTTTGTCGTAAAACTGTTGAAATATAAGACTAGAAAAATATGCAACTAGAAAGACTACAAATCCCAGAATCCCGATCCCGCATGCTGGCTCTTACGGAACCGACTAACCCCCCCTTGTGTGTATGTACAGCTCTCAACATGCCCAGACTTGTAGTGATTTTCACCTCTTTTATACTTTTCGCCTCATTCTGAAAGAAAGAAGTGAAATGTGCCAACGTGACGGCCGTCTTGGTGTGTGGTGCGAGACGGGAGATGTAGTTCATTGAGCGGTTTCACACAAAAAAAGTATTACTTCACAGTTTGATGACACATTTGTATTTTTTTGACTTGCAAAATTGTCTTTTCAATTGACAAACATCATATGGGTAATTCGTGGCACAATTCAAACAGAATCGAAAGATAATCTTTCTCTCGCCATTGACTTCAATACATACTTTTTCCGAAATAAGGTCCCATGGAGGTCCCCCGGAAAGGGAGGGACTTCGCCTCTCTATAGTAAAATCAACAGAGGGGTAAATAGTAAAATATAGCGAAAGGTTATTATCATTAAAGATAATTTGAGGATTTTCACACAAAAAACGTCTTTTTTTTTTAAAGACGGCTATATTTCTTTAAATCTGTCTTTCCCAGGGAACGTTATGCCTTGATCGTAACTCCTCTAATAGTCCTTGCTCAGAGAAAGCTACTGGAAAGGATAAGTTCCTTAAAAGGACCCGCAGTCCCTCAACCACACCATGTCAAGACCCAGAAGGCCACTGGCAAGGAGGTAGCCCAGCCCACACACATACATATGTTCCAACATTGCAGGCTTTTGTATTCCCTTGCATAATAATGTTAATCCCCTAATTATTTTACGTGAAATCTAATGATACCGTTATCATTCAGCACCACTAGAAACATTTTCCCATCATGTGTTTTCACATCATTTCACACACTTGTGTGTCTACTGTACATGTATTTGTGTTGCTAACTTTTCTATATTTCAGGTAACATACAGAAGCTACGCAGACTCCCAGCTGCTCATAGGGTGGAGTCCTCACCCTGCTCAGCAAACACCAATGCAAAAAAACCTCACTAACTCAAGTCCTCAAGACACAGCCGACCTTAAAGGTTTAAAGCCAGCCTCATGTTAGGTCATGTCAAGATACTTTAACAATATAAACAATTGTTTGTAGTATGTTATAATATTGCCTGTTCAAATATTAGGTTCAACTTAAAGGTGGGTTAGGTAATTCACTTCAGAAACACTTTTTGTTATATTCCATGGAATGCTCTTAACATCCGATAGCAATGAATATATTAAATGCTTTGACAATAAATACATAAAACACGTCATCTGTGGAAGCCGTGGCGCTGTAAAAAGCAAAAAATAAATAAAAATAACTAGATGGCCTACCTGCCTGTCAGCCTTCCATCTGTGCACAAACTTATCTCGTGCCCTCATTGGTCATGTGCGCGTTTGTGTGTGTTGGAGGAGGGGCTCTGTAAGGAAGTCTGAAGGAAGGGGCAGATTTTTTTCGGCTGCGTACTTTCAAATTCTTGCGCACTCGAGCTGGTTTCTCCATTCTTACTTACCCTACCTTTAATATTATTGCTTTCAACTTAACTTATATAGTTAATATATTATATTTGAAATTTGATGACATACTTCATTTAATTAAAGTCAACATTTCAACAATTGAAATTGTATTAATAAACCTTGACATTTGAGTGATTTAAAATTACCAACATTTTACACAGAGCAGGAAATGATGAATGCATATATGTTCTGTGTCTAAGGTGCAGAGATACAGCACTCCATGTCCCTTGTGTGCGTCCCTCTGGATGTAGAGGACACACTGAGCTGTTTCCGTCAAGCCCTCGAGAAAAGACCGCACTGTCTTCAGGTCTTCCAGCATAGTCGCTCCTTACTGCTGCAGCTCCTTGCATACACAAAGCCCTGTGAGTTAATTGCTGGATGATTGGAGATACAATACATAGTCACGCAACAACTGTTTGAAACCCCTCACTGTTTTGTTCGTGTCTCTCCAGGCTTTACGGCACAGTTGCAGCAGTGTCAGAGCAGAACTCTCAGCCATTCTACAAGCCTGGTTGATTTCATTCCTAAGCCGTCTCCAGACATACAACCTTGCGACCTGACCGAGGAGGACTACAGTTCCCCAAATGCTCTCTACAGCCTCCCCATCAGCCCTGACCACATGCCCACAGTCTGTGCTGCATACTCCGCCTCCATTAGTAAGAGCGCAAAATACTTCTAAAGCAAACCTTACAAGACAGAGGGCATGTATTGACAAGGTGGATAGTGATAGTGAGTTAGATGTCTTAAATAGAGTAATAGCAGACTGCATGACATCATTATATTGTGTATTATCTATATGAAGTATGCACTAAAAAAACGAAAGCGTTGACTTTAATTAAATATATTAGGTTCAACTTAATATAATTGCTTTAAACTAACCCAATACAATTATGTGGAACCTGTTGATACAATACATTTAATTAAAGTCAATGTTTAATTTTTTCAGTGTGTCAGGGTCCTAAAAGTCTAACCTTCATCCCCATCTCGATCCAACTTCTCTCCAGAGTATCTCCAGGCCAACAATCATGAATCCCTCAGAGTTCTGGCGCTGCATGAAATGGGAAACCTACAGTTCTACAATGGAAACACACGGTAACAATCTGTCAGCTGGGTTGTGTATTGTATGCTTTTACCAAAGTGTGTACGTTTCATGATAGTCCTTTCATTCTCGTGATAATTTCCCCCCTGCCTGTGTTTTATCTCCAGGGCAGCACACGCATACTGGAGTAAAGCTGTAGACTGTGCCTTACAGAGCTCTGGTGCTGTAGAGAAATGGGATGGCGTGTCAGTTCAGGGTGGCTCCCTGCAGCAAACCCTGAACCAGGCTGGCATTTGGGGATGTCTACAGGCTGCTGTGCTAACTGCTAAGATTGCACAGTATGTCTCATAAGTGTCATCATTGGTTACATGTGTTTGTGTGTTGCAAGAATATATCTGTAACATATTCCATCTTCTGAGCGATGTGTTTTGATCTACAGGTACATCTTAAGTGCTGCTGATATCAGCCAGCGTACGAATTGCTGTCTCATGTCTGCACACCTCTTTAAGGTAATAATTCCAGAGGATGTACTCTCTGTTCAGTTTCTTACAGTCATTATTTGTCTATCTTTGTTTCTTGTTTAATTTGCTCTATAACTGCACTGTTAGTTTACATTTGTATTATTATTGTTATTATAATTGTTGTTGTAGTGAATCTTTTGTAACCCTGGCACAGGAATTTCCTTAGGGATAATTAAAGTTGTATCTTATTTCTAAGGTTGATTATCTCTCTAAAAAAAATTTTTTAAATCCTGAGAAAAAATTTACTTTTTCGAAATTCTGAGAAATATTCTAAAAGGTCGAAATTCTAAAAAGTTTAAATTCTGAGAAAAAAAATCGAAATTCTGAGAAATATTCTAAAAGGTCGAAATTCTAAAAAGTTTAAATTCTAAGAAAAAGTTGAAATTCTGAGAAAAATTGAAAAAGGATGAAATTCTGAGAACAAATTGAAAAAGTGGACATTCTTTGAAAAAAATCAACTTTTTAAAAATTCTGAGAGAAAGTCGAAAAAGTTGAAATTCTAAGAAAAATTCGAAAAAGTGGATATTCTTAGAAATATTCGAATAGAAGATCCTTAATGTTCTATTAATATAAAGTGAGGTCAGGTACTTTAAAACAGCTGGTAGTTATGGGTACTTTTTACTTAAGTACATTTCGAAGCCAATACTTCTACCTGAGTAAAGAAATTTAGTCAGTACTTCTACTTTAGTAGAGTATTTTTAAACACGAGTATCTGTACTTCTACTTGAGTAAAGGATGTGTGTATATGTGTGACCTACCTCCCTAGTGTGTGCTGTGTTGCTCCCTGGCTCAGCCCCAGGCCGACCTCCAGTACGCCTTTCACAGCATCGGAGAGGAACTGCTCCCTGGAGCGGACCTTTTCTCTGAGCCTCACAGGGTTCCCCTCGGCTCCACTGTAACCAGCCTCAACTTCCTCTGCCACTGGCTCTACATCACAGGCCACTACATCACGGTACACAAACAAACACTGACTGTCTATCCTCATTTAGAACTGCTGTTCTCAAAACAGGGACTTCAATTTGGTTTCTAATTTCAGCTTCTGCCCATACTAGCTCTTTACCTTCATTTTGTTGGGTCTGTGTGCAGAGATGTCCAGCGCACTATTGAGGGCAAAATACTAAAGGTCAGCATTATTGTTGTCCTCTCTACTTACATATTGATGTTTATTTATAATGCATTCTTGTAATGGTTGTGATAGAGTTCTCAGTCTGGGTTTGTGTTTCTGCAGATCCGTGCCCTAACTCAACTGTGTCTGTTCACTGAAGCTGTAAAGGAGGCAGCTCAGATCACACAAGGGACCGGGATCCTTCTGCCTCATGCACACTTTATAACCAAAGACAATCTCCAAGTAAAAACACACACTCTGCCTCTGCCTTTTCTCTGTTTTATTTTGTTAGTGTAGCATCTCTGTATCATATTTTATGTATACTTTTACTTACAATGTTCCAATCTTCCAAAAATATGTCTAATTATTGTAAGCATCGTTATGTATTTTATATGTGCCATTGTTTTATAGAAATGTTAAATTGTGCTCATTTTGCAGCTTGTGAAGACGTTCTACAGCAACAAGTCTCTCCTGGACAATTCTGAGGTACTTTTTACGTTTTTGGAAGTATTTAGAATTTAAAATAAGACTTACTTAAGGGTGGAAGAATGGGATCATAAATCATGATTTAAATGAATAACCATTGTCACAGTTTGCATGGTCCAGGTGCAAATTCCTCTCTTTATATAATATAACATCGCAACCTTTGGTCTTCCTGACATATTAGAAAACAGCGGTCCAAATAAGCCAAACACATTACATGTTACTTGTTAGACGCTTTTATCCAAAGCGACTTACATACGCAATACTGTGGGCAATCCCCACAGGAGCAATTTGGGGTGAAGTGTCTTGCCCAGGGACACAACGACATGTTGACTGCAGTGGGAACCTGTGACCCCCTAATCCCAACTCCAAGGCTCTATCCACTGCGCCCTATCCACTGCGCCACACACTCGTATAGACACATACAATGTTACATACCCTTCTAGCAGTTGTAAGCATATGTATATCAACCTGTTATCTGTCACTCTGTTCCTTTCTCAAAAATATATTCAAGAAATTACCAAATTTGTTTGCTTTTTGTTTTTGGGTTAGGCTTTGGAGGAATTCATAAACTGTGAATTTACTCCAGAGATCAGCACGCTGTATGGATCCACATTGTGCCTCAGATTCAAACTTGCTCGCACTCAACTAGTCCTGGCACTCAGTGACACCTTGCATGGCCCTCCTGCTCCAGGTCTGCGAGCACGACTACTTTCTGCTGTCTGTTATCTATTTTGAAATTATTATTGGGATCATGTCAAATGTCACACTGGATTGCATTGAAATCAGTTAGTTTCATTTCAACTTAAAGGTGGGGTAGGTAATTCACTTCAGAATCACTTTTTGTTATATCCCACAGTGGACACTGAGGACTCCAGTCTGAAGACAGAAGAGCCAAAAGTGTTGACCTTTCATTCCAAAAAGGAAAAGCTAACTCCAGAAACGATGAAGGTAAGACTTCAGGTTTTTGTCACCTAATGTTATTTCAACTTTGAGTTGTTTTATTCTTGGCACCTTACCCTAAATATGGAGCTATTTTTTTAGCTTTTTTGTGTGAACTCACTCATATTTGTATTCTTCTCTGTTGTAGTTCCTTTTGCTAGAAGTAGCGTCTTCCTGGTTGCACTCCATCTCACAGCAACTGAGCTCTCTGTCCTGTAGCGAAATGGAGATCCTGGAGCTGACGATAGAGTCCAAACTTCTGAAGGCCAGCCTGTACCTGCAGCAAGGCAATGCTGCAGATAGGTATGTTGTGTGCTGTGTGTGCTCACATGCTTATGTGTGTATTTCCTGGCTTAAGGAAGATTTTAATCTAGAATCTTCTGGTCCGTAGTCAGACGCATCATCCGTTGCTCAACTAGCCTTGTAAAATGTATTAAAGAATCTGCTTCAGAAGTAAAAGTAGGTAAAACTAAAGTAAGTGGAAGCCACAACAAAGGAGCAGTATTTCCTGACTATCCTCACCATTTTAATGTACTCTTCCAGTTCTGAGGTGGCAATTTCCTCCTTTATGCTGCTGCTGACGTCTCCTGTAATCCTGAAAGGAATCGAACCTGGCTTTCAGAAACCTGCATCTGACAGACTGCACACCAGGACTGGGAGTGAACGGGTATTGTCTTTATAAAAATTAGTTGCAGAATCAAATCATTTCACAAAACGCAACATATGAAATCCTTATATAGGTGCGTCCCGTAAACATTACAGAGAATGACAACATTACAACCAAAAGAAGCAATGAAACCATGAACACCATGAATGTGAATGAATGCTACCTCTAGAATTTGTTAGCAGCTACAAAGTGATAATGTAATGTTTCCTTATTTGCATGTAAAGTATGCACACAGCCAAACTGGCTCACTTCAATGGTGATTGATTTTACTTGGTGTCTGTATATGTGCTCATACTGTATGTGTGTAATATACTGTCCGTCTTCAGGTTACTCAGGATTGCAGTGTTTCACACACACAGCATGCAGACTCCCCTACAGCAGTGGGGGCCAGTGAGAGAGTTGGACCCCCTCTGTGGCTGCGCTGCCGCCTGGCTTTGGTCCGCAGCCTCACGTCACACATCCCTGGCACTGCTGCCCCGTTGCCAGGTCTGTTCATGTGTTGCTCTGTACTTTCTTTTGATGAGTCGTGTATTGCAGGGTTAACATTGCATAGATTACTTATGTCAAACTGAAAAGTGATCTTCCCTTTTATGTAATATAGTACTTGTATGAAAACTGGATAAAAAAAAATCCTTGGGGGACATTTTTATTTCATTTCTAACAGTTTCACTTTTGGTAGGGTATTGGTATATGAAGATTTGACCATTCAAAAATTGAAATGCATAGTATTATCAACTACTTCAATTTGGGTAACTTATATGTATAAAACTGTACTTCAATAGCTGGAGTTAGTAAGAGGAATCTGTGTGGTTATGCATATTAACATGTTGTCGGTATTGTTTTTTTCAAGGTAAAAACATCAATGAGGAGGCGTCTCGGCTGTTACAGGAGGGTCTTGATGAATGTGCACTGTGGGGAGACATTGATATTCAAGCCCTTTTGATGGTGGAAGGTGCAGAACTGAAAGCAAAGAGAGGCAAGACCGATGACAGCATGGCTATGTTGCAGGTACAAACACACACACCTTTTTGTCATTTTCTATTTAAAAAAAAAAAAGAAAGAAGAGAAAATATAAAATTATGAAGCATGTAATGTAAAAAGTGGGTTAAACACCTATAACTGCTGCTGTGATCTGGATTTGAACAGGGGTTCCAAGTACTAAAGACACTCCGATAAAAGCCACTTGACATCTTTGTTATTGGATCTCATAGCCTAACCTGAAAACATAACACTAGATTTGATAAGATTTGAACTGGGGACCTCTTGATCTGCAGTCAAATGCTCTACCACTGAGCTATATCCCCTCCGGTTACCTGCTATCAGTTGATTATAGAGTCTCTGGGACATTACTGCAGGGGAAAAACATGTTTATCTGTGTGGCCACAACGCTGAGTACTAACCACTATACTGAAACGGCCACAAGCGCTTCATTCTTATAGCAGAGTTGGAACTTTTATATTGTGTGACAACATTATGTAGGAGCCATTTTATGGGTGTTGATGGCATGCAGTTTATTTAATTTATATGTATAGTGCAATACTATTTTAAACACTTGGTGGCGGGGTTTAGCTGAACCGGGTGTATAAAAGGGGTCATAGGTGACAGGAAAGGACGAGACACAGGAGGAAGAGAGCATACCGATTTCACCAGCCCGGCAGATGCTCACCACAACTATTGACTGTAATTAAACCTTGGTATCTAAATGCTAAATAAAACATCATTATAAACTTGCTATAAAAATTGCTCCTGTGGGGATGTCCACAGTATTGAGTATGTAAGTCGCTTTGGATAAAAGCGTCTAACAAGTAACATGTAATCTAATAAACTTCACCAAAGGACCGGAAATTCATTTATTTGTGTCTGCGTCTGGATCACTCTCCAACCCTCCTGTGTAGTAATGGCAAAAGTATATAGGACATTATAGAGTCTAGAGTTATTAATGCAGTTGGTGACTAATCATGACGATGTTGGAGAGACGTATTGTTGAAATGATTTCCTTGCTCAAACATCCGAGCTAGCCAGGATTTGAACCAAGAATCTTCTGATCCGTAGTCAAACGCGTTATCCGTTGCGCCACTAGCCCTGTGAATTTCCCTTTGGTATGGGGCTGGGCTTGCGTCAACAGTATGGTCACAACAGGCTTTTCTGAGTTCTGGTGTTGTTGATAGATTGGTGGAAGACTGAATGACTATTCATGTTGGAGAGATGTACTGTTGAAGTGATTTCCTGTCTAAAGGGATCCGAGCTAGCCAGGATTTGAACCTGGAATCTTCTGATCCGTAGTCAGACGCGTTATCCGTTGCGCCACTAGCCCTGCGAATTCCCTGTGGTATCTGCATCAACATTATGGCAAGATGTTTTTCTGAGTTCTATGTTATGACAGATTAGTGGAAGACTGAATATCATATTTACTCTCATTTAATCTACATTGTTTTCTTATGTGATATGATATCATAAGTTACACTGACAAATTGCAAATATAAGTGAAGATAAAGCAACCACATTAAAGCTGGCATCGAAATAGGGTTGTTGCGGCAACACAGACAGTACGGTTAACTATATGATAACGGCCCATTTGTTCATTGAGTGCTTTGTAATTTGATTTGCACATCATTGCTTGTATACATATAACATTACACACGGGTACAAACTATGTAGGGGGCACCCAGATTTGAACTAGGGACCTCTTGATCTGCAGTCAAATGCTCTACCACTGAGCTATACCCCCTGTATTAAATAGTTTTCAGTTGCACATTCAAGTATCTGTGAAACTATTGTAGGACAACAAATGTTATTAACCACTATACTAAACAGCCACTTGGTTCACCCGCGCACTTCATTGATCTTATAGCAGAGTTGGGATTTTGAATATTGTGACACAAATACTTACTTTGTCCTTCAGGGCCCAATTTTGTTTTTGAACTACAGAAGATCAGCAAGTAACACTAACAATTCCTATAAGACTCCAAGAAAGCTGTGAATGCTTGACATTATAGAGTCTATATGTATTAATGCAGTTGGTGACTAATCATGACGATGTTGGAGAGACGTATTGTTGAAGTGAGTTCCTTGCTAAAACATCCGAGCTAGCCAGGATTTGAACCTAGAATCTTCTGATCCGTAGTCAGACGCGTTATCCGTTGCGCCACTAGCCCTGTGATTTCCCTTTGGTATCTGCGTCAACAGTATGGTCACATGCTTTTCTGAGTTCTGTGTTGTGATAGATTGGTGGAAGACTGCATATCATATTTCCGCTCATTTCATCTACATTGTTATCTACTCACACATTAAAAAAAGAAGTGAAGATAGAGCGATTTAAAGCACAACAACATTAAAGCTGGCATCGAAATATAGTTGTTGCGGCAACACAGACAGTACGGTTAACTATATGATAACGGCCCATCTGTTAATTGAGTGCTTTGTAATTGATCAACACATCATTGCTTGTATACATATAACATTAAACACAGGTTCAAATTATGTAGGGGGCACCCAGATTTGAACTGGGGACCTCTTGATCTGCAGTCAAATGCTCTACCACTGAGCTATACCCCCTCTGGTAATCCTGCTATCAGTTGATTATAGAGTCTCTGGGACATTACTGCAGGGGAAAAACATGTTTATCTGTGTGGCCACAACGCTGAGTACTAACCACTATACTGAAACGGCCACAAGCGCTTCATTCTTATAGCAGAGTTGGAACTTTGAAATTGTGTGACAACATATGTAGGAGCATTTTATGGGTGTTGATGGCATGTCAGTTTATTTAATTTATATGTATAGTGCAATACTATTTTAAACACTTGGTGGCGGGGTTTAGCTGCACCGGGTGTATAAAAGGGGTCATAGGTGACAGGAAAGGACGAGACACAGGAGGAAGAGGATACCGATTTCACCAGCCCGGCAGATGCTCACCACAACTATTGACTGTAATTAAACCTTGGTATGTAAACGCTAAATAAAACATCATTATAAACTTGCTATAAAAATTGCTCCTGTGGGGATGTCCACAGTATTGAGTATGTAAGTCGCTTTGGATAAAAGCGTCTAACAAGTAACATGTAATGCAATAAACTTCACCAAAGGACCGGAAATTCATTTATTTGTGTCTGCGTCTGGATCACTCTCCAACCCTCCTGTGTAGTAATGGCAAAAGGATATAGGACATTATAGAGTCTAGAGTTATTAATGCAGTTGGTGACTAATCATGACGATGTTGGAGAGACGTATTGTTGAAGTGATTTCCTTGCTCAAACATCCGAGCTAGCCAGGATTCGAACCTAGAATCTTCTGATCCGTAGTCAGACGCGTTATCCGTTGCGCCACTAGCCCTGTGATTTCCCGCTAGTATCTGCGTCAACAGTATGGCAAGATGTTTTTCTGAGTTCTGTGTTGTGATATATTGGTGGAAGACTGGATATTATATTTCCTCTCATTTAATCTACATTATTTTCTTATCAGTTGATTATAGAGTCTCTGGGACATTACTGCAGGGGAAAAACATGTGTATCTGTGTGGCCACAACGCTGAGTACTACCCACTATACTGAAACGGCCACAAGCGCTTCATTCTTATAGCAGAGTTGGAACTTTGATATTGTGTGACAACATACTTTAAAGGATTTTGTCATTCAGGGCCGAATTTTGTTTTTGAAAAAAACAGATGATTAGCAAGTAATTCTAAAAAGCCCTACGAGCTTCCATGAATGCTGGGAATGCTTGACATTATAGGGTTCAGGGTTATTTATGCAGTTGGTGAAAGCCCATTAACCCATAGTACCAGATGTTCAATGACTATTCATATATATATTGGAGAGATGTACTGTTGAAGTGATTTCCTGTCTACAAGGATCCGAGCTAGCCAGGATTTGAACCTATAATCTTCTGATCTGTAGTCAGACGCGTTATCCGTTGCGCCACTAGCCCTGTGAATTCCCTGTGCCATCTGTGTCAACGGTATGGCAAGATGTTTTTCTGAGTTTTGTGTTGTCATAGATTGGTGGAAGACTGAATATTATATTTCCTCTCATTTAATCTACATTGTTTTCTTATTGCTTGTATACATATAACGTTAAACACGGGTACAAACTATGTAGGGGGCACCCAGATTTGAACTGGGGACCTCTTGATCTGCAGTCAAATGCTCTACCACTGAGCTATACCCCCTGTATTAAATAGTTTTCAGTTGCACATTCAATATCTGTGAAACTATTGTAGGACAAAAAATGTTATTAACCACTATACTAAACAGCCACTTGGTTCACCGCGCACTTCATTGATCTTATAGCAGAGTTGGGATTTTGAATATTGTGACACAAATACTTACTTTGTCCTTCAGGGCCCAATTTTGTTTTTGAACTACAGAAGATCAGCAAGTAACACTAACAATTCCTATAAGACTCCAAGAAAGCTGTGAATGCTTGACATTATAGAGTCTATATGTATTAATGCAGTTGGTGACTAATCATGACGATGTTGGAGAGACGTATTGTTGAAGTGAGTTCCTTGCTAAAACATCCGAGCTAGCCAGGATTTGAACCTAGAATCTTCTGATCCGTAGTCAGACGCGTTATCCGTTGCGCCACTAGCCCTGTGATTTCCCTTTGGTATCTGCGTCAACAGTATGGTCACATGCTTTTCTGAGTTCTGTGTTGTGATAGATTGGTGGAAGACTGCATATCATATTTCCGCTCATTTCATCTACATTGTTATCTACTCACACATTAAAAAAAGAAGTGAAGATAGAGCGATTTAAAGCAACAACATTAAAGCTGGCATCGAAATATAGTTGTTGCGGCAACAAAGACAGTACGGTTAACTATATGATAACGGCCCATCTGTTAATTGAGTGCTTTGTAATTGATCAACACATCATTGCTTGTATACATATAACATTAAACACAGGTTCAAATTATGTAGGGGGCACCCAGATTTGAACTGGGGACCTCTTGATCTGCAGTCAAATGCTCTACCACTGAGCTATACCCCCTCTGGTAATCTGCTATCAGTTGATTATAGAGTCTCTGGGACATTACTGCAGGGGAAAAACATGTTTATCTGTGTGGCCACAACGCTGAGTACTAACCACTATACTGAAACGGCCACAAGCGCTTCATTCTTATAGCAGAGTTGGAACTTTGAAATTGTGTGACAACATATGTAGGAGCCATTTTATGGGTGTTGATGGCATGTCAGTTTATTTAATTTATATGTATAGTGCAATACTATTTTAAACACTTGGTGGCGGGGTTTAGCTGCACCGGGTGTATAAAAGGGGTCATAGGTGACAGGAAAGGACGAGACACAGGAGGAAGAGAGGATACCGATTTCACCAGCCCGGCAGATGCTCACCACAACTATTGACTGTAATTAAACCTTGGTATGTAAACGCTAAATAAAACATCATTATAAACTTGCTATAAAAATTGATCCTGTGGGGATGTCCACAGTATTGAGTATGTAAGTCGCTTTGGATAAAAGCGTCTAACAAGTAACATGTAATGTAATAAACTTCACCAAAGGACCGGAAATTCATTTATTTGTGTCTGCGTCTGGATCACTCTCCAACCCTCCTGTGTAGTAATGGCAAAAGGATATAGGACATTATAGAGTCTAGAGTTATTAATGCAGTTGGTGACTAATCATGACGATGTTGGAGAGACGTATTGTTGAAGTGATTTCCTTGCTCAAACATCCGAGCTAGCCAGGATTTGAACCTAGAATCTTCTGATCCGTAGTCAGACGCGTTATCCGTTGCGCCACTAGCCCTGTGATTTCCCGCTAGTATCTGCGTCAACAGTATGGCAAGATGTTTTTCTGAGTTCTGTGTTGTGATATATTGGTGGAAGACTGGATATTATATTTCCTCTCATTTAATCTACATTATTTTCTTATCAGTTGATTATAGAGTCTCTGGGACATTACTGCAGGGGAAAAACATGTTTATCTGTGTGGCCACAACGCTGAGTACTACCCACTATACTGAAACGGCCACAAGCGCTTAATTCTTATAGCAGAGTTGGAACTTTGATATTGTGTGACAACATACTTTAAAGGATTTTGTCATTCAGGGCCGAATTTTGATTTTGAAAAAACAGATGATTAGCAAGTAATTCTAAAAAGCCCTACGAGCTTCCATGAATGCTGGGAATGCTTGACATTATAGGGTTCAGGGTTATTTATGCAGTTGGTGAAAGCCCATTAACCCATAGTACCAGATGTTCAATGACTATTCATATATATATTGGAGAGATGTACTGTTGAAGTGATTTCCTGTCTACAAGCATCCGAGCTAGCCAGGATTTGAACCTATAATCTTCTGATCTGTAGTCAGACGCGTTATCCGTTGCGCCACTAGCCCTGTGAATTCCCTGTGCCATCTGTGTCAACGGTATGGCAAGATGTTTTTCTGAGTTTTGTGTTGTCATAGATTGGTGGAAGACTGAATATTATATTTCCTCTCATTTAATCTACATTGTTTTCTTATTGCTTGCATACATATAACATTAAACACGGGTACAAACTATGTAGGGGGCACCCAGATTTGAACTGGGGACCTCTTGATCTGCAGTCAAATGCTCTACCACTGAGCTATACCCCCTCTGGTAACCTGCTATCAGTTGATTATAGAGTCTCTGGGACATTACTGCAGGGGAAAAACATGTTTATCTGTGTGGCCACAACGCTGAGTACTACCCACTATACTGAAACGGCCACAAGCGCTTCATTCTTATAGCAGAGTTGGAACTTTGATATTGTGTGACAACATACTTTAAAGGATTTTGTCATTCAGGGCCGAAT
The DNA here is from genome assembly GCF_902827175.1 of Gymnodraco acuticeps. NCBI lineage: Eukaryota > Metazoa > Chordata > Actinopteri > Perciformes > Bathydraconidae > Gymnodraco > Gymnodraco acuticeps. The sequence goes on along the minus strand of NW_022989890.1, from coordinate 1,822,946 downwards.
TTTGTTTTTGAAAAAACAGATGATTAGCAAGTCATTCTAAAAAGTCCTATGAATGCTGGGAATGCTTGACATTATAGGGTTCCAATTTCTGATTGGCTGGGCGAATTGCAAACCACGCCCCGTAAAACTCGGAAAAGTTTTTCGAAGCCGCCATTGTATTTGATGGCATTAGCATTATTAGCATTAGCCCGCGCACCAACGGAGAGAGAATAACTTGTGGCAACACATAAAAAAACATTGGAGCGGTGGAGTGATGAGGAGGTGTCGGCGTCCTGGCGACTACCCCAACTCCGGGGACTTCGGTTGGCAGTATACGCCGTGAAGTTGTTTGCTGCCTGCCAGTAAACCCAAAGCAGAAGAAGAAGAAGTGATATCAACGGCTTCATATGCGTAATCTTCCCTCAAGGAACTTATTCCGGTGTGAACGCGATCGCCGCTTAGTTCCATGGGGGTTCTCAGTGCTGGGAACTAAGTACGGCAAAGTATTTGGAAAGCGGCTAATGACTATTCATGTTTACGTTGGAGAGATGTACTGTTGAAGTGATTTCCTGGCTAAAGTTAACCGAGCTAGCCAGGATTTGAACCTAGAATCTTCTGATCCGTAGTCAGACGCGTTATCCGTTGCGCCACTAGCCCTGTGAATTCCCTGTGCCATCTGTGTCAACGGTATGGCAAGATGTTTTTCTGAGTTTTGTGTTGTCATAGATTGGTGGAAGACTGAATATTATATTTCCTCTCATTTAATCTACATTGTTTTCTTATTGCTTGTATACATATAACATTAAACACGGGTACAAACTATGTAGGGGGCACCCAGATTTGAACTGGGGACCTCTTGATCTGCAGTCAAATGCTCTACCACTGAGCTATACCCCCTCTGGTAACCTGCTATCAGTTGATTATAGAGTCTCTGGGACATTACTGCAGGGGAAAAACATGTTTATCTGTGTGGCCACAACGCTGAGTACTACCCACTATACTGAAACGGCCACAAGCACTTCATTCTTATAGCAGAGTTGGAACTTTGATATTGTGTGACAACATACTTTAAAGGATTTTGTCATTCAGGGCCGAATTTTGTTTTTGAAAAAACAGATGATTAGCAAGTCATTCTAAAAAGTCCTATGAATGCTGGGAATGCTTGACATTATAGGGTTCCAATTTCTGATTGGCTGGGCGAATTGCAAACCACGCCCCGTAAAACTCGGAAAAGTTTTTCGAAGCCGCCATTGTATTTGATGGCATTAGCATTATTAGCATTAGCCCGCGCACCAACGGAGAGAGAATAACTTGTGGCAACACATAAAAAAACATTGGAGCGGTGGAGTGATGAGGAGGTGTCGGCGTTCTGGCGACTACCCCAACTCCGGGGACTTCGGTTGGCAGTATACGCCGTGAAGTTGTTTGCTGCCTGCCAGTAAACCCAAAGCAGAAGAAGAAGAAGTGATATTAACGGCTTCATATGCGTAATCTTCCCTCAAGGAACTTATTCCGGTGTGAACGCGATCGCCGCTTAGTTCCATGGGGGTTCTCAGTGCTGGGAACTAAGTACGGCAAAGTATTTGGAAAGCGGCTAATGACTATTCATGTTTACGTTGGAGAGATGTACTGTTGAAGTGATTTCCTGGCTAAAGTTAACCGAGCTAGCCAGGATTTGAACCTAGAATCTTCTGATCCGTAGTCAGACGCGTTATCCGTTGCGCCACTAGCCCTGTGATTTCCCTTTGGTATCTGCGTCAACAGTATGGTCACATGCTTTTCTGAGTTCTGTGTTGTGATAGATTGGTGGAAGACTGCATATCATATTTACTCTCATTTAATCTACATTGTTTTCTTATGTGATATGATATCATAAGTTACACTGACAAATTGCAAATATAAGTGAAGATAAAGCAACCACATTAAAGCTGGCATCGAAATAGGGTTGTTGCGGCAACACAGACAGTACGGTTAACTATATGATAACGGCCCATTTGTTCATTGAGTGCTTTGTAATTGATTTGCACATCATTGCTTGTATACATATAACATTACACACGGGTAAAAACTATGTAGGGGGCACCCAGATTTGAACTAGGGACCTCTTGATCTGCAGTCAAATGCTCTACCACTGAGCTATACCCCCTGTATTAAATAGTTTTCAGTTGCACATTCAATATCTGTGAAACTATTGTAGGACAAAAAATGTTATTAACCACTATACTAAACAGCCACTTGGTTCACCGCGCACTTCATTGATCTTATAGCAGAGTTGGGATTTTGAATATTGTGACAACAAATACTTACTTTGTCCTTCAGGGCCCAATTTTGTTTTTGAACTACAGAAGATCAGCAAGTAACACTAACAATTCCTATAAGACTCCAAGAAAGCTGTGAATGCTTGACATTATAGAGTCTATATGTATTAATGCAGTTGGTGACTAATCATGACGATGTTGGAGAGACGTATTGTTGAAGTGAGTTCCTTGCTAAAACATCCGAGCTAGCCAGGATTTGAACCTAGAATCTTCTGATCCGTAGTCAGACACGTTATCCGTTGCGCCACTAGCCCTGTGATTTCCCTTTGGTATCTGCGTCAACAGTATGGTCACATGCTTTTCTGAGTTTTGTGTTGTGATAGATTGGTGGAAGACTGCATATCATATTTACTCTCATTTAATCTACATTGTTTTCTTATGTGATATGATATCATAAGTTACACTGACAAATTGCAAATATAAGTGAAGATAAAGCAACCACATTAAAGCTGGCATCGAAATAGGGTTGTTGCGGCAACACAGACAGTACGGTTAACTATATGATAACGGCCCATTTGTTCATTGAGTGCTTTGTAATTGATTTGCACATCATTGCTTGTATACATATAACATTACACACGGGTAAAAACTAAGTAGGGGGCACCCAGATTTGAACTAGGGACCTCTTGATCTGCAGTCAAATGCTCTACCACTGAGCTATACCCCCTGTATTAAATAGTTTTCAGTTGCACATTCAATATCTGTGAAACTATTGTAGGACAAAAAATGTTATTAACCACTATACTAAACAGCCACTTGGTTCACCGCGCACTTCATTGATCTTATAGCAGAGTTGGGATTTTGAATATTGTGACAACAAATACTTACTTTGTCCTTCAGGGCCCAATTTTGTTTTTGAACTACAGAAGATCAGCAAGTAACACTAACAATTCCTATAAGACTCCAAGAAAGCTGTGAATGCTTGACATTATAGAGTCTATATGTATTAATGCAGTTGGTGACTAATCATGACGATGTTGGAGAGACGTATTGTTGAAGTGAGTTCCTTGCTAAAACATCCGAGCTAGCCAGGATTTGAACCTAGAATCTTCTGATCCGTAGTCAGACACGTTATCCGTTGCGCCACTAGCCCTGTGATTTCCCTTTGGTATCTGCGTCAACAGTATGGTCACATGCTTTTCTGAGTTCTGTGTTGTGATAGATTGGTGGAAGACTGCATATCATATTTCCGCTCATTTCATCTACATTGTTATCTACTCACACATTAAAAAAAGAAGTGAAGATAGAGCGATTTAAAGCAACAACATTAAAGCTGGCATCGAAATATAGTTGTTGCGGCAACACAGACAGTACGGTTAACTATATGATAACGGCCCATCTGTTAATTGAGTGCTTTGTAATTGATCAACACATCATTGCTTGTATACATATAACATTAAACACAGGTTCAAATTATGTAGGGGGCACCCAGATTTGAACTGGGGACCTCTTGATCTGCAGTCAAATGCTCTACCACTGAGCTATACCCCCTCTGGTAATCTGCTATCAGTTGATTATAGAGTCTCTGGGACATTACTGCAGGGGAAAAACATGTTTATCTGTGTGGCCACAACGCTGAGTACTAACCACTATACTGAAACGGCCACAAGCGCTTCATTCTTATAGCAGAGTTGGAACTTTGAAATTGTGTGACAACATATGTAGGAGCCATTTTATGGGTGTTGATGGCATGTCAGTTTATTTAATTTATATGTATAGTGCAATACTATTTTAAACACTTGGTGGCGGGGTTTAGCTGCACCGGGTGTATAAAAGGGGTCATAGGTGACAGGAAAGGACGAGACACAGGAGGAAGAGAGGATACCGATTTCACCAGCCCGGCAGATGCTCACCACAACTATTGACTGTAATTAAACCTTGGTATGTAAACGCTAAATAAAACATCATTATAAACTTGCTATAAAAATTGCTCCTGTGGGGATGTCCACAGTATTGAGTATGTAAGTCGCTTTGGATAAAAGCGTCTAACAAGTAACATGTAATGTAATAAACTTCACCAAAGGACCGGAAATTCATTTATTTGTGTCTGCGTCTGGATCACTCTCCAACCCTCCGTGTAGTAATGGCAAAAGGATATAGGACATTATAGAGTCTAGAGTTATTAATGCAGTTGGTGACTAATCATGACGATGTTGGAGAGACGTATTGTTGAAGTGATTTCCTTGCTCAAACATCCGAGCTAGCCAGGATTTGAACCTAGAATCTTCTGATCCGTAGTCAGACGCGTTATCCGTTGCGCCACTAGCCCTGTGATTTCCCGCTAGTATCTGCGTCAACAGTATGGCAAGATGTTTTTCTGAGTTCTGTGTTGTGATATATTGGTGGAAGACTGGATATTATATTTCCTCTCATTTAATCTACATTATTTTCTTATCAGTTGATTATAGAGTCTCTGGGACATTACTGCAGGGGAAAAACATGTTTATCTGTGTGGCCACAACGCTGAGTACTACCCACTATACTGAAACGGCCACAAGCGCTTAATTCTTATAGCAGAGTTGGAACTTTGATATTGTGTGACAACATACTTTAAAGGATTTTGTCATTCAGGGCCGAATTTTGTTTTTGAAAAAACAGATGATTAGCAAGTAATTCTAAAAAGCCCTACGAGCTTCCATGAATGCTGGGAATGCTTGACATTATAGGGTTCAGGGTTATTTATGCAGTTGGTGAAAGCCCATTAACCCATAGTACCAGATGTTCAATGACTATTCATATATATATTGGAGAGATGTACTGTTGAAGTGATTTCCTGTCTACAAGCATCCGAGCTAGCCAGGATTTGAACCTATAATCTTCTGATCTGTAGTCAGACGCGTTATCCGTTGCGCCACTAGCCCTGTGAATTCCCTGTGCCATCTGTGTCAACGGTATGGCAAGATGTTTTTCTGAGTTTTGTGTTGTCATAGATTGGTGGAAGACTGAATATTATATTTCCTCTCATTTAATCTACATTGTTTTCTTATTGCTTGCATACATATAACATTAAACACGGGTACAAACTATGTAGGGGGCACCCAGATTTGAACTGGGGACCTCTTGATCTGCAGTCAAATGCTCTACCACTGAGCTATACCCCCTCTGGTAACCTGCTATCAGTTGATTATAGAGTCTCTGGGACATTACTGCAGGGGAAAAACATGTTTATCTGTGTGGCCACAACGCTGAGTACTACCCACTATACTGAAACGGCCACAAGCGCTTCATTCTTATAGCAGAGTTGGAACTTTGATATTGTGTGACAACATACTTTAAAGGATTTTGTCATTCAGGGCCGAATTTTGTTTTTGAAAAAACAGATGATTAGCAAGTCATTCTAAAAAGTCCTATGAATGCTGGGAATGCTTGACATTATAGGGTTCCAATTTCTGATTGGCTGGGCGAATTGCAAACCACGCCCCGTAAAACTCGGAAAAGTTTTTCGAAGCCGCCATTGTATTTGATGGCATTAGCATTATTAGCATTAGCCCGCGCACCAACGGAGAGAGAATAACTTGTGGCAACACATAAAAAAACATTGGAGCGGTGGAGTGATGAGGAGGTGTCGGCGTCCTGGCGACTACCCCAACTCCGGGGACTTCGGTTGGCAGTATACGCCGTGAAGTTGTTTGCTGCCTGCCAGTAAACCCAAAGCAGAAGAAGAAGAAGTGATATCAACGGCTTCATATGCGTAATCTTCCCTCAAGGAACTTATTCCGGTGTGAACGCGATCGCCGCTTAGTTCCATGGGGGTTCTCAGTGCTGGGAACTAAGTACGGCAAAGTATTTGGAAAGCGGCTAATGACTATTCATGTTTACGTTGGAGAGATGTACTGTTGAAGTGATTTCCTGGCTAAAGTTAACCGAGCTAGCCAGGATTTGAACCTAGAATCTTCTGATCCGTAGTCAGACGCGTTATCCGTTGCGCCACTAGCCCTGTGATTTCCCTTTGGTATCTGCGTCAACAGTATGGTCACATGCTTTTCTGAGTTCTGTGTTGTGATAGATTGGTGGAAGACTGCATATCATATTTACTCTCATTTAATCTACATTGTTTTCTTATGTGATATGATATCATAAGTTACACTGACAAATTGCAAATATAAGTGAAGATAAAGCAACCACATTAAAGCTGGCATCGAAATAGGGTTGTTGCGGCAACACAGACAGTACGGTTAACTATATGATAACGGCCCATTTGTTCATTGAGTGCTTTGTAATTGATTTGCACATCATTGCTTGTATACATATAACATTACACACGGGTAAAAACTATGTAGGGGGCACCCAGATTTGAACTAGGGACCTCTTGATCTGCAGTCAAATGCTCTACCACTGAGCTATACCCCCTGTATTAAATAGTTTTCAGTTGCACATTCAATATCTGTGAAACTATTGTAGGACAAAAAATGTTATTAACCACTATACTAAACAGCCACTTGGTTCACCGCGCACTTCATTAATCTTATAGCAGAGTTGGGATTTTGAATATTGTGACAACAAATACTTACTTTGTCCTTCAGGGCCCAATTTTGTTTTTGAACTACAGAAGATCAGCAAGTAACACTAACAATTCCTATAAGACTCCAAGAAAGCTGTGAATGCTTGACATTATAGAGTCTATATGTATTAATGCAGTTGGTGACTAATCATGACGATGTTGGAGAGACGTATTGTTGAAGTGAGTTCCTTGCTAAAACATCCGAGCTAGTCAGGATTTGAACCTAGAATCTTCTGATCCGTAGTCAGACGCGTTATCCGTTGCGCCACTAGCCCTGTGATTTCCCTTTGGTATCTGCGTCAACAGTATGGTCACATGCTTTTCTGAGTTCTGTGTTGTGATAGATTGGTGGAAGACTGCATATCATATTTACTCTCATTTAATCTACATTGTTTTCTTATGTGATATGATATCATAAGTTACACTGACAAATTGCAAATATAAGTGAAGATAAAGCAACCACATTAAAGCTGGCATCAAAATAGGGTTGTTGCGGCAACACAGACAGTACGGTTAACTATATGATAACGGCCCATTTGTTCATTGAGTGCTTTGTAATTTATTTGCACATCATTGCTTGTATACATATAACATTACACACGGGTAAAAACTATGTAGGGGGCACCCAGATTTGAACTAGGGACCTCTTGATCTGCAGTCAAATGCTCTACCACTGAGCTATACCCCCTGTATTAAACAGTTTTCAGTTGCACATTCAGTATCTGTGAAACTATTGTAGGACAACAAATGTTATTAACCACTATACTAAACAGCCACTTGGTTCACCGCGCACTTCATTGATCTTATAGCAGAGTTGGGATTTTGAATATTGTGACACAAATACTTACTTTGTCCTTCAGGGCCCAATTTTGTTTTTGAACTACAGAAGATCAGCAAGTAACACTAACAATTCCTATAAGACTCCAAGAAAGCTGTGAATGCTTGACATTATAGAGTCTATATGTATTAATGCAGTTGGTGACTAATCATGACGATGTTGGAGAGACGTATTGTTGAAGTGAGTTCCTTGCTAAAACATCCGAGCTAGCCAGGATTTGAACCTAGAATCTTCTGATCCGTAGTCAGACGCGTTATCCGTTGCGCCACTAGCCCTGTGATTTCCCTTTGGTATCTGCGTCAACAGTATGGTCACATGCTTTTCTGAGTTCTGTGTTGTGATAGATTGGTGGAAGACTGCATATCATATTTCCGCTCATTTCATCTACATTGTTATCTACTCACACATTAAAAAAAGAAGTGAAGATAGAGCGATTTAAAGCAACAACATTAAAGCTGGCATCGAAATATAGTTGTTGCGGCAACACAGACAGTACGGTTAACTATATGATAACGGCCCATCTGTTAATTGAGTGCTTTGTAATTGATCAACACATCATTGCTTGTATACATATAACATTAAACACAGGTTCAAATTATGTAGGGGGCACCCAGATTTGAACTGGGGACCTCTTGATCTGCAGTCAAATGCTCTACCACTGAGCTATACCCCCTCTGGTAACCTGCTATCAGTTGATTATAGAGTCTCTGGGACATTACTGCAGGGGAAAAACATGTTTATCTGTGTGGCCACAACGCTGAGTACTAACCACTATACTGAAACGGCCACAAGCGCTTCATTCTTATAGCAGAGTTGGAACTTTGAAATTGTGTGACAACATATGTAGGAGCCATTTTATGGGTGTTGATGGCATGTCAGTTTATTTAATTTATATGTATAGTGCAATACTATTTTAAACACTTGGTGGCGGGGTTTAGCTGCACCGGGTGTATAAAAGGGGTCATAGGTGACAGGAAAGGACGAGACACAGGAGGAAGAGAGGATACCGATTTCACCAGCCCGGCAGATGCTCACCACAACTATTGACTGTAATTAAACCTTGGTATGTAAACGCTAAATAAAACATCATTATAAACTTGCTATAAAAATTGCTCCTGTGGGGATGTCCACAGTATTGAGTATATAAGTCGCTTTGGATAAAAGCGTCTAACAAGTAACATGTAATGTAATAAACTTCACCAAAGGACCGGAAATTCATTTATTTGTGTCTGCGTCTGGATCACTCTCCAACCCTCCTGTGTAGTAATGGCAAAAGGATATAGGACATTATAGAGTCTAGAGTTATTAATGCAGTTGGTGACTAATCATGACGATGTTGGAGAGACGTATTGTTGAAGTGATTTCCTTGCTCAAACATCCGAGCTAGCCAGGATTTGAACCTAGAATCTTCTGATCCGTAGTCAGACGCTTTATCCGTTGCGCCACTAGCCTTGTGATTTCCCGCTAGTATCTGCGTCAACAGTATGGCAAGATGTTTTTCTGAGTTCTGTGTTGTGATATATTGGTGGAAGACTGGATATTATATTTCCTCTCATTTAATCTACATTATTTTCTTATCAGTTGATTATAGAGTCTCTGGGACATTACTGCAGGGGAAAAACATGTTTATCTGTGTGGCCACAACGCTGAGTACTACCCACTATACTGAAACGGCCACAAGCGCTTCATTCTTATAGCAGAGTTGGAACTTTGATATTGTGTGACAACATACTTTAAAGGATTTTGTCATTCAGGGCCGAATTTTGTTTTTGAAAAAACAGATGATTAGCAAGTCATTCTAAAAAGTCCTATGAATGCTGGGAATGCTTGACATTATAGGGTTCCAATTTCTGATTGGCTGGGCGAATTGCAAACCACGCCCCGTAAAACTCGGAAAAGTTTTTCGAAGCCGTCATTGTATTTGATGGCATTAGCATTATTAGCATTAGCCCGCGCACCAACGGAGAGAGAATAACTTGTGGCAACACATAAAAAAACATTGGAGCGGTGGAGTGATGAGGAGGTGTCGGCGTCCTGGCGACTACCCCAACTCCGGGGACTTCGGTTGGCAGTATACGCCGTGAAGTTGTTTGCTGCCTGCCAGTAAACCCAAAGCAGAAGAAGAAGAAGTGATATCAACGGCTTCATATGCGTAATCTTCCCTCAAGGAACTTATTCCGGTGTGAACGCGATCGCCGCTTAGTTCCATGGGGGTTCTCAGTGCTGGGAACTAAGTACGGCAAAGTATTTGGAAAGCGGCTAATGACTATTCATGTTTACGTTGGAGAGATGTACTGTTGAAGTGATTTCCTGGCTAAAGTTAACCGAGCTAGCCAGGATTTGAACCTAGAATCTTCTGATCCGTAGTCAGACGCGTTATTCGTTGCGCCACTAGCCCTGTGATTTCCCTTTGGTATCTGCGTCAACAGTATGGTCACATGCTTTTCTGAGTTCTGTGTTGTGATAGATTGGTGGAAGACTGCATATCATATTTACTCTCATTTAATCTACATTGTTTTCTTATGTGATATGATATCATAAGTTACACTGACAAATTGCAAATATAAGTGAAGATAAAGCAACCACATTAAAGCTGGCATCGAAATAGGGTTGTTGCGGCAACACAGACAGTACGGTTAACTATATGATAACGGCCCATTTGTTCATTGAGTGCTTTGTAATTGATTTGCACATCATTGCTTGTATACATATAACATTACACACGGGTAAAAACTATGTAGGGGGCACCCAGATTTGAACTAGGGACCTCTTGATCTGCAGTCAAATGCTCTACCACTGAGCTATACCCCCTGTATTAAATAGTTTTCAGTTGCACATTCAATATCTGTGAAACTATTGTAGGACAAAAAATGTTATTAACCACTATACTAAACAGCCACTTGGTTCACCGCGCACTTCATTGATCTTATAGCAGAGTTGGGATTTTGAATATTGTGACACAAATACTTACTTTGTCCTTCAGGGCCCAATTTTGTTTTTGAACTACAGAAGATCAGCAAGTAACACTAACAATTCCTATAAGACTCCAAGAAAGCTATGAATGCTTGACATTATAGAGTCTATATGTATTAATGCAGTTGGTGACTAATCATGACGATGTTGGAGAGACGTATTGTTGAAGTGAGTTCCTTGCTAAAACATCCGAGCTAGCCAGGATTTGAACCTAGAATCTTCTGATCCGTAGTCAGACGCGTTATCCGTTGCGCCACTAGCCCTGTGATTTCCCTTTGGTATCTGCGTCAACAGTATGGTCACATGCTTTTCTGAGTTCTGTGTTGTGATAGATTGGTGGAAGACTGCATATCATATTTACTCTCATTTAATCTACATTGTTTTCTTATGTGATATGATATCATAAGTTACACTGACAAATTGCAAATATAAGTGAAGATAAAGCAACCACATTAAAGCTGGCATCAAAATAGGGTTGTTGCGGCAACACAGACAGTACGGTTAACTATATGATAACGGCCCATTTGTTCATTGAGTGCTTTGTAATTTATTTGCACATCATTGCTTGTATACATATAACATTACACACGGGTAAAAACTATGTAGGGGGCACCCAGATTTGAACTAGGGACCTCTTGATCTGCAGTCAAATGCTCTACCACTGAGCTATACCCCCTGTATTAAACAGTTTTCAGTTGCACATTCAGTATCTGTGAAACTATTGTAGGACAACAAATGTTATTAACCACTATACTAAACAGCCACTTGGTTCACCGCGCACTTCATTGATCTTATAGCAGAGTTGGGATTTTGAATATTGTGACACAAATACTTACTTTGTCCTTCAGGGCCCAATTTTATTTTTGAACTACAGAAGATCAGCAAGTAACACTAACAATTCCTATAAGACTCCAAGAAAGCTGTGAATGCTTGACATTATAGAGTCTATATGTATTAATGCAGTTGGTGACTAATCATGACGATGTTGGAGAGACGTATTGTTGAAGTGAGTTCCTTGCTAAAACATCCGAGCTAGCCAGGATTTGAACCTAGAATCTTCTGATCCGTAGTCAGACGCGTTATCCGTTGCGCCACTAGCCCTGTGATTTCCCTTTGGTATCTGCGTCAACAGTATGGTCACATGCTTTTCTGAGTTCTGTGTTGTGATAGATTGGTGGAAGACTGCATATCATATTTCCGCTCATTTCATCTACATTGTTATCTACTCACACATTAAAAAAAGAAGTGAAGATAGAGCGATTTAAAGCAACAACATTAAAGCTGGCATCGAAATATAGTTGTTGCGGCAACACAGACAGTACGGTTAACTATATGATAACGGCCCATCTGTTAATTGAGTGCTTTGTAATTGATCAACACATCATTGCTTGTATACATATAACATTAAACACAGGTTCAAATTATGTAGGGGGCACCCAGATTTGAACTGGGGACCTCTTGATCTGCAGTCAAATGCTCTACCACTGAGCTATACCCCCTCTGGTAACCTGCTATCAGTTGATTATAGAGTCTCTGGGACATTACTGCAGGGGAAAAACATGTTTATCTGTGTGGCCACAACGCTGAGTACTAACCACTATACTGAAACGGCCACAAGCGCTTCATTCTTATAGCAGAGTTGGAACTTTGAAATTGTGTGACAACATATGTAGGAGCCATTTTATGGGTGTTGATGGCATGTCAGTTTATTTAATTTATATGTATAGTGCAATACTATTTTAAACACTTGGTGGCGGGGTTTAGCTGCACCGGGTGTATAAAAGGGGTCATAGGTGACAGGAAAGGACGAGACACAGGAGGAAGAGAGGATACCGATTTCACCAGCCCGGCAGATGCTCACCACAACTATTGACTGTAATTAAACCTTGGTATGTAAACGCTAAATAAAACATCATTATAAACTTGCTATAAAAATTGCTCCTGTGGGGATGTCCACAGTATTGAGTATATAAGTCGCTTTGGATAAAAGCGTCTAACAAGTAACATGTAATGTAATAAACTTCACCAAAGGACCGGAAATTCATTTATTTGTGTCTGCGTCTGGATCACTCTCCAACCCTCCTGTGTAGTAATGGCAAAAGGATATAGGACATTATAGAGTCTAGAGTTATTAATGCAGTTGGTGACTAATCATGACGATGTTGGAGAGACGTATTGTTGAAGTGATTTCCTTGCTCAAACATCCGAGCTAGCCAGGATTTGAACCTAGAATCTTCTGATCCGTAGTCAGACGCTTTATCCGTTGCGCCACTAGCCCTGTGATTTCCCGCTAGTATCTGCGTCAACAGTATGGCAAGATGTTTTTCTGAGTTCTGTGTTGTGATATATTGGTGGAAGACTGGATATTATATTTCCTCTCATTTAATCTACATTATTTTCTTATCAGTTGATTATAGAGTCTCTGGGACATTACTGCAGGGGAAAAACATGTTTATCTGTGTGGCCACAACGCTGAGTACTACCCACTATACTGAAACGGCCACAAGCGCTTCATTCTTATAGCAGAGTTGGAACTTTGATATTGTGTGACAACATACTTTAAAGGATTTTGTCATTCAGGGCCGAATTTTGTTTTTGAAAAAACAGATGATTAGCAAGTCATTCTAAAAAGTCCTATGAATGCTGGGAATGCTTGACATTATAGGGTTCCAATTTCTGATTGGCTGGGCGAATTGCAAACCACGCCCCGTAAAACTCGGAAAAGTTTTTCGAAGCCGCCATTGTATTTGATGGCATTAGCATTATTAGCATTAGCCCGCGCACCAACGGAGAGAGAATAACTTGTGGCAACACATAAAAAAACATTGGAGCGGTGGAGTGATGAGGAGGTGTCGGCGTCCTGGCGACTACCCCAACTCCGGGGACTTCGGTTGGCAGTATACGCCGTGAAGTTGTTTGCTGCCTGCCAGTAAACCCAAAGCAGAAGAAGAAGAAGTGATATCAACGGCTTCATATGCGTAATCTTCCCTCAAGGAACTTATTCCGGTGTGAACGCGATCGCCGCTTAGTTCCATGGGGGTTCTCAGTGCTGGGAACTAAGTACGGCAAAGTATTTGGAAAGCGGCTAATGACTATTCATGTTTACGTTGGAGAGATGTACTGTTGAAGTGATTTCCTGGCTAAAGTTAACCGAGCTAGCCAGGATTTGAACCTAGAATCTTCTGATCCGTAGTCAGACGCGTTATTCGTTGCGCCACTAGCCCTGTGATTTCCCTTTGGTATCTGCGTCAACAGTATGGTCACATGCTTTTCTGAGTTCTGTGTTGTGATAGATTGGTGGAAGACTGCATATCATATTTACTCTCATTTAATCTACATTGTTTTCTTATGTGATATGATATCATAAGTTACACTGACAAATTGCAAATATAAGTGAAGATAAAGCAACCACATTAAAGCTGGCATCGAAATAGGGTTGTTGCGGCAACACAGACAGTACGGTTAACTATATGATAACGGCCCATTTGTTCATTGAGTGCTTTGTAATTGATTTGCACATCATTGCTTGTATACATATAACATTACACACGGGTAAAAACTATGTAGGGGGCACCCAGATTTGAACTAGGGACCTCTTGATCTGCAGTCAAATGCTCTACCACTGAGCTATACCCCCTGTATTAAATAGTTTTCAGTTGCACATTCAATATCTGTGAAACTATTGTAGGACAAAAAATGTTATTAACCACTATACTAAACAGCCACTTGGTTCACCGCGCACTTCATTGATCTTATAGCAGAGTTGGGATTTTGAATATTGTGACACAAATACTTACTTTGTCCTTCAGGGCCCAATTTTGTTTTTGAACTACAGAAGATCAGCAAGTAACACTAACAATTCCTATAAGACTCCAAGAAAGCTATGAATGCTTGACATTATAGAGTCTATATGTATTAATGCAGTTGGTGACTAATCATGACGATGTTGGAGAGACGTATTGTTGAAGTGAGTTCCTTGCTAAAACATCCGAGCTAGCCAGGATTTGAACCTAGAATCTTCTGATCCGTAGTCAGACGCGTTATCCGTTGCGCCACTAGCCCTGTGATTTCCCTTTGGTATCTGCGTCAACAGTATGGTCACATGCTTTTCTGAGTTCTGTGTTGTGATAGATTGGTGGAAGACTGCATATCATATTTACTCTCATTTAATCTACATTGTTTTCTTATGTGATATGATATCATAAGTTACACTGACAAATTGCAAATATAAGTGAAGATAAAGCAACCACATTAAAGCTGGCATCAAAATAGGGTTGTTGCGGCAACACAGACAGTACGGTTAACTATATGATAACGGCCCATTTGTTCATTGAGTGCTTTGTAATTTATTTGCACATCATTGCTTGTATACATATAACATTACACACGGGTAAAAACTATGTAGGGGGCACCCAGATTTGAACTAGGGACCTCTTGATCTGCAGTCAAATGCTCTACCACTGAGCTATACCCCCTGTATTAAACAGTTTTCAGTTGCACATTCAGTATCTGTGAAACTATTGTAGGACAACAAATGTTATTAACCACTATACTAAACAGCCACTTGGTTCACCGCGCACTTCATTGATCTTATAGCAGAGTTGGGATTTTGAATATTGTGACACAAATACTTACTTTGTCCTTCAGGGCCCAATTTTGTTTTTGAACTACAGAAGATCAGCAAGTAACACTAACAATTCCTATAAGACTCCAAGAAAGCTGTGAATGCTTGACATTATAGAGTCTATATGTATTAATGCAGTTGGTGACTAATCATGACGATGTTGGAGAGACGTATTGTTGAAGTGAGTTCCTTGCTAAAACATCCGAGCTAGCCAGGATTTGAACCTAGAATCTTCTGATCCGTAGTCAGACGCGTTATCCGTTGCGCCACTAGCCCTGTGATTTCCCTTTGGTATCTGCGTCAGCAGTATGGTCACATGCTTTTCTGAGTTCTGTGTTGTGATAGATTGGTGGAAGACTGCATATCATATTTCCGCTCATTTCATCTACATTGTTATCTACTCACACATTAAAAAAAGAAGTGAAGATAGAGCGATTTAAAGCAACAACATTAAAGCTGGCATCGAAATATAGTTGTTGCGGCAACACAGACAGTACGGTTAACTATATGATAACGGCCCATCTGTTAATTGAGTGCTTTGTAATTGATCAACACATCATTGCTTGTATACATATAACATTAAACACAGGTTCAAATTATGTAGGGGGCACCCAGATTTGAACTGGGGACCTCTTGATCTGCAGTCAAATGCTCTACCACTGAGCTATACCCCCTCTGGTAACCTGCTATCAGTTGATTATAGAGTCTCTGGGACATTACTGCAGGGGAAAAACATGTTTATCTGTGTGGCCACAACGCTGAGTACTAACCACTATACTGAAACGGCCACAAGCGCTTCATTCTTATAGCAGAGTTGGAACTTTGAAATTGTGTGACAACATATGTAGGAGCCATTTTATGGGTGTTGATGGCATGTCAGTTTATTTAATTTATATGTATAGTGCAATACTATTTTAAACACTTGGTGGCGGGGTTTAGCTGCACCGGGTGTATAAAAGGGGTCATAGGTGACAGGAAAGGACAAGACACAGGAGGAAGAGAGCATACCGATTTCACCAGCCCGGCAGATGCTCACCACAACTATTGACTGTAATTAAACCTTGGTATGTAAACTCTAAATAAAACATCATTATAAACTTGCTATAAAAATTGCTCCTGTGGGGATGTCCACAGTATTGAGTATGTAAGTCGCTTTGGATAAAAGCGTCTAACAAGTAACATGTAATGTAATAAACTTCACCAAAGGACCGGAAATTCATTTATTTGTGTCTGCGTCTGGATCACTCTCCAACCCTCCTGTGTAGTAATGGCAAAAGGATATAGGACATAATAGAGTCTAGAGTTATTAATGCAGTTGGTGACTAATCATGACGATGTTGGAGAGACGTATTGTTGAAGTGACTTCCTTGCTCAAACATCCGAGCTAGCCAGGATTTGAACCTAGAATCTTCTGATCCGTAGTCAGACGCGTTATCCGTTGCGCCACTAGCCCTGTGATTTCCCGCTAGTATCTGCGTCAACAGTATGGCAAGATGTTTTTCTGAGTTCTGTGTTGTGATATATCGGTGGAAGACTGGATATTATATTTCCTCTCATTTAATCTACATTATTTTCTTATCAGTTGATTATAGAGTCTCTGGGACATTACTGCAGGGGAAAAACATGTTTATCTGTGTGGCCACAACGCTGAGTACTACCCACTATACTGAAACGGCCACAAGCGCTTCATTCTTATAGCAGAGTTGGAACTTTGATATTGTGTGACAACATACTTTAAAGGATTTTGTCATTCAGGGCCGAATTTTGTTTTTGAAAAAACAGATGATTAGCAAGTCATTCTAAAAAGCCCTACGAACTTCCATGAATGCTGGGAATGCTTGACATTATAGGGTTCAGGGTTATTTATGCAGTTGGTGAAAGCCCATTAACCCATAGTACCAGATGTTCAATGACTATTCATATATATATTGGAGAGATGTACTGTTGAAGTGATTTCCTGTCTACAAGGATCCGAGCTAGCCAGGATTTGAACCTATAATCTTCTGATCTGTAGTCAGACGCGTTATCCGTTGCGCCACTAGCCCTGTGAATTCCCTGTGCCATCTGTGTCAATGGTATGGCAAGATGTTTTTCTGAGTTTTGTGTTGTGATAGATTGGTGGAAGACTGAATATTATATTTCCTCTCATTTAATCTACATTGTTTTCTTATGGTTTGTATACATATAACATTAAACACGGGTACAAACTATGTAGGGGGCACCCAGATTTGAACTGGGGACCTCTTGATCTGCAGTCAAATGATCTACCACTGAGCTATACCCCCTCTGGTAACCTGCTATCAGTTGATTATAGAGTCTCTGGGACATTACTGCAGGGGAAAAACATGTTTATCTGTGTGGCCACAACGCTGAGTACTACCCACTATACTGAAACGGCCACAAGCGCTTCATTCTTATAGCAGAGTTGGAACTTTGATATTGTGTGACAACATACTTTAAAGGATTTTGTCATTCAAGGCCGAATTTTGTTTTTGAAAAAACAGATGATTAGCAAGTCATTCTAAAAAGTCCTATGAATGCTGGGAATGCTTGACATTATAGGGTTCCAATTTCTGATTGGCTGGGCGAATTGCAAACCACCTCCCGTAAAACTCGGAAAAGTTTTTCGAAGCCGCCATTGTATTTGATGGCATTAGCATTATTAGCATTAGCCCGCGCACCAACGGAGAGAGAATAACTTGTGGCAACACAAAACAAAACATTGGAGCGGTGGAGTGATGAGGAGGTGTCGGCGTTCTGGCGACTACCCCAACTCCGGGGACTTCGGTTGGCAGTATACGCCGTGAAGTTGTTTGCTGCCTGCCAGTAAACCCAAAGCAGAAGAAGAAGAAGTGACATCAACGGCTTCATATGCGTAATCTTCCCTCAAGGAACTTTTTCCGGTGTGAACGCGATCGCCGCTTAGTTAACTTAATGACTATTCATGTTTACGTTGGAGAGATGTACTGTTGAAGTGATTTCCTGGCTAAAAGGATCCGAGCTAGCCAGGATTTTAACCTAGAATCTTCTGATCCGTAGTCAGACGCGTTATACGTTGCGCCACTAGCCCTGTGAACTCCGTGTGGTATCTGTGTCAACGGTATGGCAAGATGTTTTTCTGAGTTCTATGTTATGACAGATTAGTGGAAGACTGACTATAATTTACTCTCATTTAATCTACATTGTTTTCTTATGTGATATGATATCATAAGTTACACTGACAAATTGCAAAAATAAGTGAACGTAAAGCAACCACATTAAAGCTGGCATCAAAATAGGGTTGTTGCGGCAACACAGACAGTACGGTTAACTATATGATAAGGGCCCATTTGTTCATTGAGTGCTTTGTAATTGATTTGCACATCATTGCTTGTATACATATAACATTACACACGGGTAAAAACTATGTAGGGGGCACCCAGATTTGAACTAGGGACCTCTTGATCTGCAGTCAAATGCTCTACCACTGAGCTATACCCCCTGTATTAAACAGTTTTCAGTTGCACATTCAGTATCTGTGAAACTATTGTAGGACAAAAAATGTTATTAACCACTATACTAAACAGCCACTTGGTTCACCGCGCACTTCATTGATCTTATAGCAGAGTTGGGATTTTGAATATTGTGACACAAATACTTACTTTGTCCTTCAGGGCCCAATTTTGTTTTTGAACTACAGAAGATCAGCAAGTAACACTAACAATTCCTATAAGACTCCAAGAAAGCTAAGAATGCTTGACATTATAGAGTCTATATGTATTAATGCAGTTGGTGACTAATCATGACGATGTTGGAGAGACGTATTGTTGAAGTGAGTTCCTTGCTAAAACATCCGAGCTAGCCAGGATTTGAACCTAGAATCTTCTGATCCGTAGTCAGACGCGTTATCCGTTGCGCCACTAGCCCTGTGATTTCCCTTTGGTATCTGCGTCAACAGTATGGTCACATGCTTTTCTGAGTTCTGTGTTGTGATAGATTGGTGGAAGACTGCATATCATATTTACTCTCATTTAATCTACATTGTTTTCTTATGTGATATGATATCATAAGTTACACTGACAAATTGCAAATATAAGTGAAGATAAAGCAACCACATTAAAGCTGGCATCAAAATAGGGTTGTTGCGGCAACACAGACAGTACGGTTAACTATATGATAACGGCCCATTTGTTCATTGAGTGCTTTGTAATTTATTTGCACATCATTGCTTGTATACATATAACATTACACACGGGTAAAAACTATGTAGGGGGCACCCAGATTTGAACTAGGGACCTCTTGATCTGCAGTCAAATGCTCTACCACTGAGCTATACCCCCTGTATTAAACAGTTTTCAGTTGCACATTCAGTATCTGTGAAACTATTGTAGGACAACAAATGTTATTAACCACTATACTAAACAGCCACTTGGTTCACCGCGCACTTCATTGATCTTATAGCAGAGTTGGGATTTTGAATATTGTGACACAAATACTTACTTTGTCCTTCAGGGCCCAATTTTGTTTTTGAACTACAGAAGATCAGCAAGTAACACTAACAATTCCTATAAGACTCCAAGAAAGCTGTGAATGCTTGACATTATAGAGTCTATATGTATTAATGCAGTTGGTGACTAATCATGACGATGTTGGAGAGACGTATTGTTGAAGTGAGTTCCTTGCTAAAACATCCGAGCTAGCCAGGATTTGAACCTAGAATCTTCTGATCCGTAGTCAGACGCGTTATCCGTTGCGCCACTAGCCCTGTGATTTCCCTTTGGTATCTGCGTCAACAGTATGGTCACATGCTTTTCTGAGTTCTGTGTTGTGATAGATTGGTGGAAGACTGCATATCATATTTCCGCTCATTTCATCTACATTGTTATCTACTCACACATTAAAAAAAGAAGTGAAGATAGAGCGATTTAAAGCAACAACATTAAAGCTGGCATCGAAATATAGTTGTTGCGGCAACACAGACAGTACGGTTAACTATATGATAACGGCCCATCTGTTAATTGAGTGCTTTGTAATTGATCAACACATCATTGCTTGTATACATATAACATTAAACACAGGTTCAAATTATGTAGGGGGCACCCAGATTTGAACTGGGGACCTCTTGATCTGCAGTCAAATGCTCTACCACTGAGCTATACCCCCTCTGGTAACCTGCTATCAGTTGATTATAGAGTCTCTGGGACATTACTGCAGGGGAAAAACATGTTTATCTGTGTGGCCACAACGCTGAGTACTAACCACTATACTGAAACGGCCACAAGCGCTTCATTCTTATAGCAGAGTTGGAACTTTGAAATTGTGTGACAACATATGTAGGAGCCATTTTATGGGTGTTGATGGCATGTCAGTTTATTTAATTTATATGTATAGTGCAATACTATTTTAAACACTTGGTGGTGGGGTTTAGCTGCACCGGGTGTATAAAAGGGGTCATAGGTGACAGGAAAGGACAAGACACAGGAGGAAGAGAGCATACCGATTTCACCAGCCCGGCAGATGCTCACCACAACTATTGACTGTAATTAAACCTTGGTATGTAAACTCTAAATAAAACATCATTATAAACTTGCTATAAAAATTGCTCCTGTGGGGATGTCCACAGTATTGAGTATGTAAGTCGCTTTGGATAAAAGCGTCTAACAAGTAACATGTAATGTAATAAACTTCACCAAAGGACCGGAAATTCATTTATTTGTGTCTGCGTCTGGATCACTCTCCAACCCTCCTGTGTAGTAATGGCAAAAGGATATAGGACATAATAGAGTCTAGAGTTATTAATGCAGTTGGTGACTAATCATGACGATGTTGGAGAGACGTATTGTTGAAGTGACTTCCTTGCTCAAACATCCGAGCTAGCCAGGATTTGAACCTAGAATCTTCTGATCCGTAGTCAGACGCGTTATCCGTTGCGCCACTAGCCCTGTGATTTCCCGCTAGTATCTGCGTCAACAGTATGGCAAGATGTTTTTCTGAGTTCTGTGTTGTGATATATCGGTGGAAGACTGGATATTATATTTCCTCTCATTTAATCTACATTATTTTCTTATCAGTTGATTATAGAGTCTCTGGGACATTACTGCAGGGGAAAAACATGTTTATCTGTGTGGCCACAACGCTGAGTACTACCCACTATACTGAAACGGCCACAAGCGCTTCATTCTTATAGCAGAGTTGGAACTTTGATATTGTGTGACAACATACTTTAAAGGATTTTGTCATTCAGGGCGGAATTTTGTTTTTGAAAAAACAGATGATTAGCAAGTCATTCTAAAAAGTCCTATGAATGCTGGGAATGCTTGACATTATAGGGTTCCAATTTCTGATTGGCTGGGCGAATTGCAAACCACGCCCCGTAAAACTCGGAAAAGTTTTTCGAAGCCGCCATTGTATTTGATGGCATTAGCATTATTAGCATTAGCCCGCGCACCAACGGAGAGAGAATAACTTGTGGCAACACATAAAAAAACATTGGAGCGGTGGAGTGATGAGGAGGTGTCGGCGTTCTGGCGACTACCCCAACTCCGGGGACTTCGGTTGGCAGTATACGCCGTGAAGTTGTTTGCTGCCTGCCAGTAAACCCAAAGCAGAAGAAGAAGAAGTGATATCAACGGCTTCATATGCGTAATCTTCCCTCAAGGAACTTATTCCGGTGTGAACGCGATCACCGCTTAGTTCCATGGGGGTTCTCAGTGCTGGGAACTAAGTACGGCAAAGTATTTGGTGTGAAAGCGGCTAATGACTATTCATGTTTACGTTGGAGAGATGTACTGTTGAAGTGATTTCCTGGCTAAAGTTAACCAAGCTAGCAAGGATTTGAACCTAGAATATTCTGATCCGTAGTCAGACGCGTTATCCGTTGCGCCACTAGCCCTGTGATTTTCCTTTGGTATCTGCGTCAACAGTATGGTCACATGCTTTTCTGAGTTCTGTGTTGTGATAGATTGGTGGAAGACTGCATATCATATTTACTCTCATTTAATCTACATTGTTTTCTTATGTGATATGATATCATAAGTTACACTGACAAATTGCAAATATAAGTGAAGATAAAGCAACCACATTAAAGCTGGCATCGAAATAGGGTTGTTGCGGCAACACAGACAGTACGGTTAACTATATGATAACGGCCCATTTGTTCATTGAGTGCTTTGTAATTGATTTGCACATCATTGCTTGTATACATATAACATTACACACGGGTAAAAACTATGTAGGGGGCACCCAGATTTGAACTAGGGACCTCTTGATCTGCAGTCAAATGCTCTACCACTGAGCTATACCCCCTGTATTAAATAGTTTTCAGTTGCACATTCAATATCTGTGAAACTATTGTAGGACAAAAATTTTTATTAACCACTATACTAAACAGCCACTTGGTTCACCGCGCACTTCATTGATCTTATAGCAGAGTTGGGATTTTGAATATTGTGACAACAAATACTTACTTTGTCCTTCAGGGCCCAATTTTGTTTTTGAACTACAGAAGATCAGCAAGTAACACTAACAATTCCTATAAGACTCCAAGAAAGCTGTGAATGCTTGACATTATAGAGTCTATATGTATTAATGCAGTTGGTGACTAATCATGACGATGTTGGAGAGACGTATTGTTGAAGTGAGTTCCTTGCTAAAACATCCGAGCTAGCCAGGATTTGAACCTAGAATCTTCTGATCCGTAGTCAGACGCGTTATCCGTTGCGCCACTAGCCCTGTGATTTCCCTTTGGTATCTGCGTCAACAGTATGGTCACATGCTTTTCTGAGTTATGTGTTGTAATAGATTGGTGGAAGACTGCATATCATATTTCCGCTCATTTCATCTACATTGTTATCTACTCACACATTAAAAAAAGAAGTGAAGATAGAGCGATTTAAAGCAACAACATTAAAGCTGGCATCGAAATATAGTTGTTGCGGCAACACAGACAGTACGGTTAACTATATGATAACGGCCCATCTGTTAATTGAGTGCTTTGTAATTGATCAACACATCATTGCTTGTATACATATAACATTAAACACAGGTTCAAATTATGTAGGGGGCACCCAGATTTGAACTGGGGACCTCTTGATCTGCAGTCAAATGCTCTACCACTGAGCTATACCCCTTCTGGTAACCTGCTATCAGTTGATTATAGAGTCTCTGGGACATTACTGCAGGGGAAAAACATGTTTATCTGTGTGGCCACAACGCTCAGTACTACCCACTATACTGAAACGGCCACAAGCGCTTCATTCTTATAGCAGAGTTGGAACTTTGATATTGTGTGACAACATACTTTAAAGGATTTTGTCATTCAGGGCCGAATTTTGTTTTTGAAAAAACAGATGATTAGCAAGTCATTCTAAAAAGTCCTATGAATGCTGGGAATGCTTGACATTATAGGGTTCCAATTTCTGATTGGCTGGGCGAATTGCAAACCACGCCCCGTAAAACTCGGAAAAGTTTTTCGAAGCCGCCATTGTATTTGATGGCATTAGCATTATTAGCATTAGCCCGCGCACCAACGGAGAGAGCATAACTTGTGGCAACACATAAAAAAACATTGGAGCGGTGGAGTGATGAGGAGGTGTCGGCGTTCTGGCGACTACCCCAACTCCGGGGACTTCGGTTGGCAGTATACGCCGTGAAGTTGTTTGCTGCCTGCCAGTAAACCCAAAGCAGAAGAAGAAGAAGTGACATCAACGGCTTCATATGCGTAATCTTCCCTCAAGGAACTTATTCCGGTGTGAACGCGATCGCCGCTTATGGCGCGTTTCAACTGCAGCGGGGTAGCCCCGTTTAAGCGTTCCTAAGCGTCCTCGCTCTGGCCTCGGGCTGCCTCGCTGGCCGGCCCAGGCCGTGGCGCATTTCCATTACAGTTTAGGACCTGGGCTAGCAACGCAGTGTAGGCGGGGCGATCGGCTTTGTTTTTGTTCACATTTCGAGTTGTTCCGTCGAGCTCCCGCTGGATTTTATCATCCCCAATGAGATGAAGGAACGTCGTCACCTCCTCGGTCGACCACGGTGTGCTTTTCTTAGAAGTAGCCATTTTTGTAGCTCCTCCGTTTACAAAATGCTGTGTATAAAAATGCTGCAAGCTTGCTTCTAGATATATATGCGACGCTAGGGATGAACTCGCGCGCAATCTTGTGACGATTCTCTCTGACCAATCAGCAGTCGAGAGTGTTGACGTCATTAGTTCAGCCCTGGCCCTGGTCTGAGGGAACCACGATTTTATGAGGCCGGAAAAAGAGGGAAAAAGTACCCGCTAGCCGGTACTAGGCTATATGGAAACGCCACCAAAAACCGGCCTGGCCGCTTGAGGACGGTTAAGGACGCTTAAACGGGGCTACCCGCTGCAGTGGAAACGCGCCATTAGTTCCATGGGGGTTCTCAGTGCTGGGAACTAAGTACGGAAAAGTATTTGGTGTGAAAGCGGCTAATGACTATTCATGTTTACGTTGGAGAGATGTACTGTTGAAATGATTTCCTGAATAAAGTTGACCGAGCTAGCCAGGATTTGAACCTAGAATCTTCTGATCCGTAGTCAGACGCGTTATCCGTTGCGCCACTAGCCCTGTGATTTCCCTTTGGTATCTGCGTCAACAGTATGGTCACATGCTTTTCTGAGTTCTGTGTTGTGATAGATTGGTGGAAGACTGCATATCATATTTACTCTCATTTAATCTACATTGTTTTCTTATGTGATATGATATCATAAGTTACACTGACAAATTGCAAATATAAGTGAAGATAAAGCAACCACATTAAAGCTGGCATCGAAATAGGGTTGTTGCGGCAACACAGACAGTACGGTTAACTATATGATAACGGCCCATTTGTTCATTGAGTGCTTTGTAATTTATTTGCACATCATTGCTTGTATACATATAACATTACACACGGGTAAAAACTATGTAGGGGGCACCCAGATTTGAACTAGGGACCTCTTGATCTGCAGTCAAATGCTATACCACTGAGCTATACCCCCTGTATTAAACAGTTTTCAGTTGCACATTCAGTATCTGTGAAACTATTGTAGGACAAAAAATGTTATTAACCACTATACTAAACAGCCACTTGGTTCACCGCGCACTTCATTGATCTTATAGCAGAGTTGGGATTTTGAATATTGTGACACAAATACTTACTTTGTCCTTCAGGGCCCAATTTTGTTTTTGAACTACAGAAGATCAGCAAGTAACACTAACAATTCCTATAAGACTCGAAGAAAGCTGTGAATGCTTGACATTATAGAGTCTATATGTATTAATGCAGTTGGTGACTAATCATGACGATGTTGGAGAGATGTACTGTTGAAGTGATTTCCTGGCTAAAGTTAACCGAGCTAGCCAGGATTTGAACCTAGAATCTTCTGATCCGTAGTCAGACGCGTTATCCGTTGCGCCACTAGCCCTGTGATTTCCCTTTGGTATCTGCGTCAACAGTATGGTCACATGCTTTTCTGAGTTCTGTGTTGTGATAGATTGGTGGAAGACTGCATATCATATTTACTCTCATTTAATCTACATTGTTTTCTTATGTGATATGATATCATAAGTTACACTGACAAATTGCAAATATAAGTGAAGATAAAGCAACCACATTAAAGCTGGCATCAAAATAGGGTTGTTGCGGCAACACAGACAGTACGGTTAACTATATGATAACGGCCCATTTGTTCATTGAGTGCTTTGTAATTGATTTGCACATCATTGCTTGTATACATATAACATTACACACGGGTAAAAACTATGTAGGGGGCACCCAGATTTGAACTAGGGACCTCTTGATCTGCAGTCAAATGCTCTACCACTGAGCTATACCCCCTGTATTAAACAGTTTTCAGTTGCACATTCAGTATCTGTGAAACTATTGTAGGACAAAAAATGTTATTAACCACTATACTAAACAGCCACTTGGTTCACCGCGCACTTCATTGATCTTATAGCAGAGTTGGGATTTTGAATATTGTGACACAAATACTTACTTTGTCCTTCAGGGCCCAATTTTGTTTTTGAACTACAGAAGATCAGCAAGTAACACTAACAATTCCTGTAAGACTCCAAGAAAGCTGTGAATGCTTGACATTATAGAGTCTATATGTATTAATGCAGTTGGTGACTAATCATGACGATGTTGGAGAGACGTATTGTTGAAGTGAGTTCCTTGCTAAAACATCCGAGCTAGCCAGGATTTGAACCTAGAATCTTCTGATCCGTAGTCAGACGCGTTATCCGTTGCGCCACTAGCCCTGTGATTTCCCTTTGGTATCTGCGTCAACAGTATGGTCACATGCTTTTCTGAGTTCTGTGTTGTGATAGATTGGTGGAAGACTGCATATCATATTTCCGCTCATTTAATCTACATTGTTATCTACTCACACATTAAAAAAAGAAGTGAAGATAGAGCGATTTAAAGCAACAACATTAAAGCTGGCAACGAAATATAGTTGTTGCGGCAACACAGACAGTACGGTTATCATAAGTATATGATAACGGCCCATCTGTTAATTGAGTGCTTTGTAATTGATCAACACATCATTGCTTGTATACATATAACATTAAACATAGGTTCAAATTATGTAGGGGGCACCCAGATTTGAACTGGGGACCTCTTGATCTGCAGTCAAATGCTCTACCACTGAGCTATACCCCCTCTGGTAATCTGCTATCAGTTGATTATAGAGTCTCTGGGACATTACTGCAGGGGAAAAACATGTTTATCTGTGTGGTCACAACGCTGAGTACTAACCACTATACTGAAACGGCCACAAGCGCTTCATTCTTATAGCAGAGTTGGAACTTTGAAATTGTGTGACAACATATGTAGGAGCCATTTTATGGGTGTTGATGGCATGTCAGTTTATTTAATTTATATGTATAGTGCAATACTATTTTAAACACTTGGTGGCGGGGTTTAGCTGCACCGGGTGTATAAAAGGGGTCATAGGTGACAGGAAAGGACGAGACACAGGAGGAAGAGAGGATACCGATTTCACCAGCCCGGCATGCTCACCACAACTATTGACTGTAATTAAACCTTGGTATGTAAACGCTAAATAAAACATCATTATAAACTTGCTATAAAAATTGCTCCTGTGGGGATGTCCACAGTATTGAGTATGTAAGTCGCTTTGGATAAAAGCGTCTAACAAGTAACATGTAATGTAATAAACTTCACCAAAGGACCGGAAATTCATTTATTTGTGTCTGCGTCTGGATCACTCTCCAACCCTCCTGTGTAGTAATGGCAAAAGGATATAGGACATTATAGAGTCTAGAGTTATTAATGCAGTTGGTGACTAATCATGACGATGTTGGAGAGACGTACTGTTGAAGTGACTTCCTTGCTCAAACATCCGAGCTAGCCAGGATTTGAACCTAGAATCTTCTGATCCGTAGTCAGACGCGTTATCCGTTGCGCCACTAGCCCTGTGATTTCCCTTTGGTATCTGCGTCAACAGTATGGTCACATGCTTTTCTGAGTTCTGTGTTGTGATAGATTGGTGGAAGACTGCATATCATATTTACTCTCATTTAATCTACATTGTTTTCTTATGTGATATGATATCATAAGTTACACTGACAAATTGCAAATATAAGTGAAGATAAAGCAACCACATTAAAGCTGGCATCAAAATAGGGTTGTTGCGGCAACACAGACAGTACGGTTAACTATATGATAACGGCCCATTTGTTCATTGAGTGCTTTGTAATTGATTTGCACATCATTGCTTGTATACATATAACATTACACACGGGTAAAAACTATGTAGGGGGCACCCAGATTTGAACTACGGACCTCTTGATCTGCAGTCAAATGCTCTACCACTGAGCTATACCCCCTGTATTAAATAGTTTTCAGTTGCACATTCAATATCTGTGAAACTATTGTAGGACAAAAAATGTTATTAACCACTATACTAAACAGCCACTTGGTTCACCGCGCACTTCATTGATCTTATAGCAGAGTTGGGATTTTGAATATTGTGACAACAAATACTTACTTTGTCCTTCAGGGCCCAATTTTGTTTTTGAACTACAGAAGATCAGCAAGTAACACTAACAATTCCTATAAGACTCCAAGAAAGCTGTGAATGCTTGACATTATAGAGTCTATATGTATTAATGCAGTTGGTGACTAATCATGACGATGTTGGAGAGACGTATTGTTGAAGTGAGTTCCTTGCTAAAACATCCGAGCTAGCCAGGATTTGAACCTAGAATCTTCTGATCCGTAGTCAGACGCGTTATCCGTTGCGCCACTAGCCCTGTGATTTCCCTTTGGTATCTGCGTCAACAGTATGGTCACATGCTTTTCTGAGTTATGTGTTGTAATAGATTGGTGGAAGACTGCATATCATATTTCCGCTCATTTCATCTACATTGTTATCTACTCACACATTAAAAAAAGAAGTGAAGATAGAGCGATTTAAAGCAACAACATTAAAGCTGGCATCGAAATATAGTTGTTGCGGCAACACAGACAGTACGGTTAACTATATGATAACGGCCCATCTGTTAATTGAGTGCTTTGTAATTGATCAACACATCATTGCTTGTATACATATAACATTAAACACAGGTTCAAATTATGTAGGGGGCACCCAGATTTGAACTGGGGACCTCTTGATCTGCAGTCAAATGCTCTACCACTGAGCTATACCCCTTCTGGTAACCTGCTATCAGTTGATTATAGAGTCTCTGGGACATTACTGCAGGGGAAAAACATGTTTATCTGTGTGGCCACAACGCTCAGTACTACCCACTATACTGAAACGGCCACAAGCGCTTCATTCTTATAGCAGAGTTGGAACTTTGATATTGTGTGACAACATACTTTAAAGGATTTTGTCATTCAGGGCCGAATTTTGTTTTTGAAAAAACAGATGATTAGCAAGTCATTCTAAAAAGTCCTATGAATGCTGGGAATGCTTGACATTATAGGGTTCCAATTTCTGATTGGCTGGGCGAATTGCAAACCACGCCCCGTAAAACTCGGAAAAGTTTTTCGAAGCCGCCATTGTATTTGATGGCATTAGCATTATTAGCATTAGCCCGCGCACCAACGGAGAGAGCATAACTTGTGGCAACACATAAAAAAACATTGGAGCGGTGGAGTGATGAGGAGGTGTCGGCGTTCTGGCGACTACCCCAACTCCGGGGACTTCGGTTGGCAGTATACGCCGTGAAGTTGTTTGCTGCCTGCCAGTAAACCCAAAGCAGAAGAAGAAGAAGTGCCATCAACGGCTTCATATGCGTAATCTTCCCTCAAGGAACTTATTCCGGTGTGAACGCGATCGCCGCTTATGGCGCGTTTCAACTGCAGCGGGGTAGCCCCGTTTAAGCGTTCCTAAGCGTCCTCGCTCTGGCCTCGGGCTGCCTCGCTGGCCGGCCCAGGCCGTGGCGCATTTCCATTACAGTTTAGGACCTGGGCTAGCAACGCAGTGTAGGCGGGGCGATCGGCTTTGTTTTTGTTCACATTTCGAGTTGTTCCGTCGAGCTCCCGCTGGATTTTATCATCCCCAATGAGATGAAGGAACGTCGTCACCTCCTCGGTCGACCACGGTGTGCTTTTCTTAGAAGTAGCCATTTTTGTAGCTCCTCCGTTTACAAAATGCTGTGTATAAAAATGCTGCAAGCTTGCTTCTAGATATATATGCGACGCTAGGGATGAACTCGCGCGCAATCTTGTGACGATTCTCTCTGACCAATCAGCAGTCGAGAGTGTTGACGTCATTAGTTCAGCCCTGGCCCTGGTCTGAGGGAACCACGATTTTATGAGGCCGGAAAAAGAGGGAAAAAGTACCCGCTAGCCGGTACTAGGCTATATGGAAACGCCACCAAAAACCGGCCTGGCCGCTTGAGGACGGTTAAGGACGCTTAAACGGGGCTACCCGCTGCAGTGGAAACGCGCCATTAGTTCCATGGGTGTTCTCAGTGCTGGGAACTAAGTACGGAAAAGTATTTGGTGTGAAAGCGGCTAATGACTATTCATGTTTACGTTAGAGAGATGTACTGTTGAAATGATTTCCTGAATAAAGTTGACCGAGCTAGCCAGGATTTGAACCTAGAATCTTCTGATCCGTAGTCAGACGCGTTATCCGTTGCGCCACTAGCCCTGTGATTTCCCTTTGGTATCTGCGTCAACAGTATGGTCACATGCTTTTCTGAGTTCTGTGTTGTGATAGATTGGTGGAAGACTGCATATCATATTTACTCTCATTTAATCTACATTGTTTTCTTATGTGATATGATATCATAAGTTACACTGACAAATTGCAAATATAAGTGAAGATAAAGCAACCACATTAAAGCTGGCATCGAAATAGGGTTGTTGCGGCAACACAGACAGTACGGTTAACTATATGATAACGGCCCATTTGTTCATTGAGTGCTTTGTAATTTATTTGCACATCATTGCTTGTATACATATAACATTACACACGGGTAAAAACTATGTAGGGGGCACCCAGATTTGAACTAGGGACCTCTTGATCTGCAGTCAAATGCTATACCACTGAGCTATACCCCCTGTATTAAACAGTTTTCAGTTGCACATTCAGTATCTGTGAAACTATTGTAGGACAAAAAATGTTATTAACCACTATACTAAACAGCCACTTGGTTCACCGCGCACTTCATTGATCTTATAGCAGAGTTGGGATTTTGAATATTGTGACACAAATACTTACTTTGTCCTTCAGGGCCCAATTTTGTTTTTGAACTACAGAAGATCAGCAAGTAACACTAACAATTCCTATAAGACTCGAAGAAAGCTGTGAATGCTTGACATTATAGAGTCTATATGTATTAATGCAGTTGGTGACTAATCATGACGATGTTGGAGAGATGTACTGTTGAAGTGATTTCCTGGCTAAAGTTAACCGAGCTAGCCAGGATTTGAACCTAGAATCTTCTGATCCGTAGTCAGACGCGTTATCCGTTGCGCCACTAGCCCTGTGATTTCCCTTTGGTATCTGCGTCAACAGTATGGTCACATGCTTTTCTGAGTTCTGTGTTGTGATAGATTGGTGGAAGACTGCATATCATATTTACTCTCATTTAATCTACATTGTTTTCTTATGTGATATGATATCATAAGTTACACTGACAAATTGCAAATATAAGTGAAGATAAAGCAACCACATTAAAGCTGGCATCAAAATAGGGTTGTTGCGGCAACACAGACAGTACGGTTAACTATATGATAACGGCCCATTTGTTCATTGAGTGCTTTGTAATTGATTTGCACATCATTGCTTGTATACATATAACATTACACACGGGTAAAAACTATGTAGGGGGCACCCAGATTTGAACTAGGGACCTCTTGATCTGCAGTCAAATGCTCTACCACTGAGCTATACCCCCTGTATTAAACAGTTTTCAGTTGCACATTCAGTATCTGTGAAACTATTGTAGGACAAAAAATGTTATTAACCACTATACTAAACAGCCACTTGGTTCACCGCGCACTTCATTGATCTTATAGCAGAGTTGGGATTTTGAATATTGTGACACAAATACTTACTTTGTCCTTCAGGGCCCAATTTTGTTTTTGAACTACAGAAGATCAGCAAGTAACACTAACAATTCCTGTAAGACTCCAAGAAAGCTGTGAATGCTTGACATTATAGAGTCTATATGTATTAATGCAGTTGGTGACTAATCATGACGATGTTGGAGAGACGTATTGTTGAAGTGAGTTCCTTGCTAAAACATCCGAGCTAGCCAGGATTTGAACCTAGAATCTTCTGATCCGTAGTCAGACGCGTTATCCGTTGCGCCACTAGCCCTGTGATTTCCCTTTGGTATCTGCGTCAACAGTATGGTCACATGCTTTTCTGAGTTCTGTGTTGTGATAGATTGGTGGAAGACTGCATATCATATTTCCGCTCATTTAATCTACATTGTTATCTACTCACACATTAAAAAAAGAAGTGAAGATAGAGCGATTTAAAGCAACAACATTAAAGCTGGCAACGAAATATAGTTGTTGCGGCAACACAGACAGTACGGTTATCATAAGTATATGATAACGGCCCATCTGTTAATTGAGTGCTTTGTAATTGATCAACACATCATTGCTTGTATACATATAACATTAAACATAGGTTCAAATTATGTAGGGGGCACCCAGATTTGAACTGGGGACCTCTTGATCTGCAGTCAAATGCTCTACCACTGAGCTATACCCCCTCTGGTAATCTGCTATCAGTTGATTATAGAGTCTCTGGGACATTACTGCAGGGGAAAAACATGTTTATCTGTGTGGTCACAACGCTGAGTACTAACCACTATACTGAAACGGCCACAAGCGCTTCATTCTTATAGCAGAGTTGGAACTTTGAAATTGTGTGACAACATATGTAGGAGCCATTTTATGGGTGTTGATGGCATGTCAGTTTATTTAATTTATATGTATAGTGCAATACTATTTTAAACACTTGGTGGCGGGGTTTAGCTGCACCGGGTGTATACAAGGGGTCATAGGTGACAGGAAAGGACGAGACACAGGAGGAAGAGAGGATACCGATTTCACCAGCCCGGCATGCTCACCACAACTATTGACTGTAATTAAACCTTGGTATGTAAACGCTAAATAAAACATCATTATAAACTTGCTATAAAAATTGCTCCTGTGGGGATGTCCACAGTATTGAGTATGTAAGTCGCTTTGGATAAAAGCGTCTAACAAGTAACATGTAATGTAATAAACTTCACCAAAGGACCGGAAATTCATTTATTTGTGTCTGCGTCTGGATCACTCTCCAACCCTCCTGTGTAGTAATGGCAAAAGGATATAGGACATTATAGAGTCTAGAGTTATTAATGCAGTTGGTGACTAATCATGACGATGTTGGAGAGACGTACTGTTGAAGTGACTTCCTTGCTCAAACATCCGAGCTAGCCAGGATTTGAACCTAGAATCTTCTGATCCGTAGTCAGACGCGTTATCCGTTGCGCCACTAGCCCTGTGATTTCCCTTTGGTATCTGCGTCAACAGTATGGTCACATGCTTTTCTGAGTTCTGTGTTGTGATAGATTGGTGGAAGACTGCATATCATATTTACTCTCATTTAATCTACATTGTTTTCTTATGTGATATGATATCATAAGTTACACTGACAAATTGCAAATATAAGTGAAGATAAAGCAACCACATTAAAGCTGGCATCAAAATAGGGTTGTTGCGGCAACACAGACAGTACGGTTAACTATATGATAACGGCCCATTTGTTCATTGAGTGCTTTGTAATTGATTTGCACATCATTGCTTGTATACATATAACATTACACACGGGTAAAAACTATGTAGGGGGCACCCAGATTTGAACTACGGACCTCTTGATCTGCAGTCAAATGCTCTACCACTGAGCTATACCCCCTGTATTAAATAGTTTTCAGTTGCACATTCAATATCTGTGAAACTATTGTAGGACAAAAAATGTTATTAACCACTATACTAAACAGCCACTTGGTTCACCGCGCACTTCATTGATCTTATAGCAGAGTTGGGATTTTGAATATTGTGACAACAAATACTTACTTTGTCCTTCAGGGCCCAATTTTGTTTTTGAACTACAGAAGATCAGCAAGTAACACTAACAATTCCTATAAGACTCCAAGAAAGCTGTGAATGCTTGACATTATAGAGTCTATATGTATTAATGCAGTTGGTGACTAATCATGACGATGTTGGAGAGACGTATTGTTGAAGTGAGTTCCTTGCTAAAACATCCGAGCTAGCCAGGATTTGAACCTAGAATCTTCTGATCCGTAGTCAGACGCGTTATCCGTTGCGCCACTAGCCCTGTGATTTCCCTTTGGTATCTGCGTCAACAGTATGGTCACATGCTTTTCTGAGTTCTGTGTTGTGATAGATTGGTGGAAGACTGCATATCATATTTCCGCTCATTTAATCTACATTGTTATCTACTCACACATTAAAAAAAGAAGTGAAGATAGAGCGATTTAAAGCAACAACATTAAAGCTGGCAACGAAATATAGTTGTTGCGGCAACACAGACAGTACGGTTATCATAAGTATATGATAACGGCCCATCTGTTAATTGAGTGCTTTGTAATTGATCAACACATCATTGCTTGTATACATATAACATTAAACATAGGTTCAAATTATGTAGGGGGCACCCAGATTTGAACTGGGGACCTCTTGATCTGCAGTCAAATGCTCTACCACTGAGCTATACCCCCTCTGGTAATCTGCTATCAGTTGATTATAGAGTCTCTGGGACATTACTGCAGGGGAAAAACATGTTTATCTGTGTGGTCACAACGCTGAGTACTAACCACTATACTGAAACGGCCACAAGCGCTTCATTCTTATAGCAGAGTTGGAACTTTGAAATTGTGTGACAACATATGTAGGAGCCATTTTATGGGTGTTGATGGCATGTCAGTTTATTTAATTTATATGTATAGTGCAATACTATTTTAAACACTTGGTGGCGGGGTTTAGCTGCACCGGGTGTATAAAAGGGGTCATAGGTGACAGGAAAGGACGAGACACAGGAGGAAGAGAGGATACCGATTTCACCAGCCCGGCATGCTCACCACAACTATTGACTGTAATTAAACCTTGGTATGTAAACGCTAAATAAAACATCATTATAAACTTGCTATAAAAATTGCTCCTGTGGGGATGTCCACAGTATTGAGTATGTAAGTCGCTTTGGATAAAAGCGTCTAACAAGTAACATGTAATGTAATAAACTTCACCAAAGGACCGGAAATTCATTTATTTGTGTCTGCGTCTGGATCACTCTCCAACCCTCCTGTGTAGTAATGGCAAAAGGATATAGGACATTATAGAGTCTAGAGTTATTAATGCAGTTGGTGACTAATCATGACGATGTTGGAGAGACGTACTGTTGAAGTGACTTCCTTGCTCAAACATCCGAGCTAGCCAGGATTTGAACCTAGAATCTTCTGATCCGTAGTCAGACGCGTTATCCGTTGCGCCACTAGCCCTGTGATTTCCCTTTGGTATCTGCGTCAACAGTATGGTCACATGCTTTTCTGAGTTCTGTGTTGTGATAGATTGGTGGAAGACTGCATATCATATTTACTCTCATTTAATCTACATTGTTTTCTTATGTGATATGATATCATAAGTTACACTGACAAATTGCAAATATAAGTGAAGATAAAGCAACCACATTAAAGCTGGCATCAAAATAGGGTTGTTGCGGCAACACAGACAGTACGGTTAACTATATGATAACGGCCCATTTGTTCATTGAGTGCTTTGTAATTGATTTGCACATCATTGCTTGTATACATATAACATTACACACGGGTAAAAACTATGTAGGGGGCACCCAGATTTGAACTACGGACCTCTTGATCTGCAGTCAAATGCTCTACCACTGAGCTATACCCCCTGTATTAAATAGTTTTCAGTTGCACATTCAATATCTGTGAAACTATTGTAGGACAAAAAATGTTATTAACCACTATACTAAACAGCCACTTGGTTCACCGCGCACTTCATTGATCTTATAGCAGAGTTGGGATTTTGAATATTGTGACAACAAATACTTACTTTGTCCTTCAGGGCCCAATTTTGTTTTTGAACTACAGAAGATCAGCAAGTAACACTAACAATTCCTATAAGACTCCAAGAAAGCTGTGAATGCTTGACATTATAGAGTCTATATGTATTAATGCAGTTGGTGACTAATCATGACGATGTTGGAGAGACGTATTGTTGAAGTGAGTTCCTTGCTAAAACATCCGAGCTAGCCAGGATTTGAACCTA
The DNA here is from genome assembly GCF_902827175.1 of Gymnodraco acuticeps. Lineage (NCBI taxonomy): Eukaryota > Metazoa > Chordata > Actinopteri > Perciformes > Bathydraconidae > Gymnodraco > Gymnodraco acuticeps. The sequence continues at coordinate 1,786,941 of NW_022989890.1, read as the reverse complement.
GAATCTTCTGATCCGTAGTCAGACGCGTTATCCGTTGCGCCACTAGCCCTGTGATTTCCCTTTGGTATCTGCGTCAACAGTATGGTCACATGCTTTTCTGAGTTATGTGTTGTAATAGATTGGTGGAAGACTGCATATCATATTTCCGCTCATTTCATCTACATTGTTATCTACTCACACATTAAAAAAAGAAGTGAAGATAGAGCGATTTAAAGCAACAACATTAAAGCTGGCATCGAAATATAGTTGTTGCGGCAACACAGACAGTACGGTTAACTATATGATAACGGCCCATCTGTTAATTGAGTGCTTTGTAATTGATCAACACATCATTGCTTGTATACATATAACATTAAACACAGGTTCAAATTATGTAGGGGGCACCCAGATTTGAACTGGGGACCTCTTGATCTGCAGTCAAATGCTCTACCACTGAGCTATACCCCTTCTGGTAACCTGCTATCAGTTGATTATAGAGTCTCTGGGACATTACTGCAGGGGAAAAACATGTTTATCTGTGTGGCCACAACGCTCAGTACTACCCCACTATACTGAAACGGCCACAAGCGCTTCATTCTTATAGCAGAGTTGGAACTTTGATATTGTGTGACAACATACTTTAAAGGATTTTGTCATTCAGGGCCGAATTTTGTTTTTGAAAAAACAGATGATTAGCAAGTCATTCTAAAAAGTCCTATGAATGCTGGGAATGCTTGACATTATAGGGTTCCAATTTCTGATTGGCTGGGCGAATTGCAAACCACGCCCCGTAAAACTCGGAAAAGTTTTTCGAAGCCGCCATTGTATTTGATGGCATTAGCATTATTAGCATTAGCCCGCGCACCAACGGAGAGAGCATAACTTGTGGCAACACATAAAAAAACATTGGAGCGGTGGAGTGATGAGGAGGTGTCGGCGTTCTGGCGACTACCCCAACTCCGGGGACTTCGGTTGGCAGTATACGCCGTGAAGTTGTTTGCTGCCTGCCAGTAAACCCAAAGCAGAAGAAGAAGAAGTGCCATCAACGGCTTCATATGCGTAATCTTCCCTCAAGGAACTTATTCCGGTGTGAACGCGATCGCCGCTTATGGCGCGTTTCAACTGCAGCGGGGTAGCCCCGTTTAAGCGTTCCTAAGCGTCCTCGCTCTGGCCTCGGGCTGCCTCGCTGGCCGGCCCAGGCCGTGGCGCATTTCCATTACAGTTTAGGACCTGGGCTAGCAACGCAGTGTAGGCGGGGCGATCGGCTTTGTTTTTGTTCACATTTCGAGTTGTTCCGTCGAGCTCCCGCTGGATTTTATCATCCCCAATGAGATGAAGGAACGTCGTCACCTCCTCGGTCGACCACGGTGTGCTTTTCTTAGAAGTAGCCATTTTTGTAGCTCCTCCGTTTACAAAATGCTGTGTATAAAAATGCTGCAAGCTTGCTTCTAGATATATATGCGACGCTAGGGATGAACTCGCGCGCAATCTTGTGACGATTCTCTCTGACCAATCAGCAGTCGAGAGTGTTGACGTCATTAGTTCAGCCCTGGCCCTGGTCTGAGGGAACCACGATTTTATGAGGCCGGAAAAAGAGGGAAAAAGTACCCGCTAGCCGGTACTAGGCTATATGGAAACGCCACCAAAAACCGGCCTGGCCGCTTGAGGACGGTTAAGGACGCTTAAACGGGGCTACCCGCTGCAGTGGAAACGCGCCATTAGTTCCATGGGTGTTCTCAGTGCTGGGAACTAAGTACGGAAAAGTATTTGGTGTGAAAGCGGCTAATGACTATTCATGTTTACGTTAGAGAGATGTACTGTTGAAATGATTTCCTGAATAAAGTTGACCGAGCTAGCCAGGATTTGAACCTAGAATCTTCTGATCCGTAGTCAGACGCGTTATCCGTTGCGCCACTAGCCCTGTGATTTCCCTTTGGTATCTGCGTCAACAGTATGGTCACATGCTTTTCTGAGTTCTGTGTTGTGATAGATTGGTGGAAGACTGCATATCATATTTACTCTCATTTAATCTACATTGTTTTTCTTATGTGATATGATATCATAAGTTACACTGACAAATTGCAAATATAAGTGAAGATAAAGCAACCACATTAAAGCTGGCATCGAAATAGGGTTGTTGCGGCAACACAGACAGTACGGTTAACTATATGATAACGGCCCATTTGTTCATTGAGTGCTTTGTAATTTATTTGCACATCATTGCTTGTATACATATAACATTACACACGGGTAAAAACTATGTAGGGGGCACCCAGATTTGAACTAGGGACCTCTTGATCTGCAGTCAAATGCTATACCACTGAGCTATACCCCCTGTATTAAACAGTTTTCAGTTGCACATTCAGTATCTGTGAAACTATTGTAGGACAAAAAATGTTATTAACCACTATACTAAACAGCCACTTGGTTCACCGCGCACTTCATTGATCTTATAGCAGAGTTGGGATTTTGAATATTGTGACACAAATACTTACTTTGTCCTTCAGGGCCCAATTTTGTTTTTGAACTACAGAAGATCAGCAAGTAACACTAACAATTCCTATAAGACTCGAAGAAAGCTGTGAATGCTTGACATTATAGAGTCTATATGTATTAATGCAGTTGGTGACTAATCATGACGATGTTGGAGAGATGTACTGTTGAAGTGATTTCCTGGCTAAAGTTAACCGAGCTAGCCAGGATTTGAACCTAGAATCTTCTGATCCGTAGTCAGACGCGTTATCCGTTGCGCCACTAGCCCTGTGATTTCCCTTTGGTATCTGCGTCAACAGTATGGTCACATGCTTTTCTGAGTTCTGTGTTGTGATAGATTGGTGGAAGACTGCATATCATATTTACTCTCATTTAATCTACATTGTTTTCTTATGTGATATGATATCATAAGTTACACTGACAAATTGCAAATATAAGTGAAGATAAAGCAACCACATTAAAGCTGGCATCAAAATAGGGTTGTTGCGGCAACACAGACAGTACGGTTAACTATATGATAACGGCCCATTTGTTCATTGAGTGCTTTGTAATTGATTTGCACATCATTGCTTGTATACATATAACATTACACACGGGTAAAAACTATGTAGGGGGCACCCAGATTTGAACTAGGGACCTCTTGATCTGCAGTCAAATGCTCTACCACTGAGCTATACCCCCTGTATTAAACAGTTTTCAGTTGCACATTCAGTATCTGTGAAACTATTGTAGGACAAAAAATGTTATTAACCACTATACTAAACAGCCACTTGGTTCACCGCGCACTTCATTGATCTTATAGCAGAGTTGGGATTTTGAATATTGTGACACAAATACTTACTTTGTCCTTCAGGGCCCAATTTTGTTTTTGAACTACAGAAGATCAGCAAGTAACACTAACAATTCCTGTAAGACTCCAAGAAAGCTGTGAATGCTTGACATTATAGAGTCTATATGTATTAATGCAGTTGGTGACTAATCATGACGATGTTGGAGAGACGTATTGTTGAAGTGAGTTCCTTGCTAAAACATCCGAGCTAGCCAGGATTTGAACCTAGAATCTTCTGATCCGTAGTCAGACGCGTTATCCGTTGCGCCACTAGCCCTGTGATTTCCCTTTGGTATCTGCGTCAACAGTATGGTCACATGCTTTTCTGAGTTCTGTGTTGTGATAGATTGGTGGAAGACTGCATATCATATTTCCGCTCATTTAATCTACATTGTTATCTACTCACACATTAAAAAAAGAAGTGAAGATAGAGCGATTTAAAGCAACAACATTAAAGCTGGCAACGAAATATAGTTGTTGCGGCAACACAGACAGTACGGTTATCATAAGTATATGATAACGGCCCATCTGTTAATTGAGTGCTTTGTAATTGATCAACACATCATTGCTTGTATACATATAACATTAAACATAGGTTCAAATTATGTAGGGGGCACCCAGATTTGAACTGGGGACCTCTTGATCTGCAGTCAAATGCTCTACCACTGAGCTATACCCCCTCTGGTAATCTGCTATCAGTTGATTATAGAGTCTCTGGGACATTACTGCAGGGGAAAAACATGTTTATCTGTGTGGTCACAACGCTGAGTACTAACCACTATACTGAAACGGCCACAAGCGCTTCATTCTTATAGCAGAGTTGGAACTTTGAAATTGTGTGACAACATATGTAGGAGCCATTTTATGGGTGTTGATGGCATGTCAGTTTATTTAATTTATATGTATAGTGCAATACTATTTTAAACACTTGGTGGCGGGGTTTAGCTGCACCGGGTGTATACAAGGGGTCATAGGTGACAGGAAAGGACGAGACACAGGAGGAAGAGAGGATACCGATTTCACCAGCCCGGCATGCTCACCACAACTATTGACTGTAATTAAACCTTGGTATGTAAACGCTAAATAAAACATCATTATAAACTTGCTATAAAAATTGCTCCTGTGGGGATGTCCACAGTATTGAGTATGTAAGTCGCTTTGGATAAAAGCGTCTAACAAGTAACATGTAATGTAATAAACTTCACCAAAGGACCGGAAATTCATTTATTTGTGTCTGCGTCTGGATCACTCTCCAACCCTCCTGTGTAGTAATGGCAAAAGGATATAGGACATTATAGAGTCTAGAGTTATTAATGCAGTTGGTGACTAATCATGACGATGTTGGAGAGACGTACTGTTGAAGTGACTTCCTTGCTCAAACATCCGAGCTAGCCAGGATTTGAACCTAGAATCTTCTGATCCGTAGTCAGACGCGTTATCCGTTGCGCCACTAGCCCTGTGATTTCCCTTTGGTATCTGCGTCAACAGTATGGTCACATGCTTTTCTGAGTTCTGTGTTGTGATAGATTGGTGGAAGACTGCATATCATATTTACTCTCATTTAATCTACATTGTTTTCTTATGTGATATGATATCATAAGTTACACTGACAAATTGCAAATATAAGTGAAGATAAAGCAACCACATTAAAGCTGGCATCAAAATAGGGTTGTTGCGGCAACACAGACAGTACGGTTAACTATATGATAACGGCCCATTTGTTCATTGAGTGCTTTGTAATTGATTTGCACATCATTGCTTGTATACATATAACATTACACACGGGTAAAAACTATGTAGGGGGCACCCAGATTTGAACTACGGACCTCTTGATCTGCAGTCAAATGCTCTACCACTGAGCTATACCCCCTGTATTAAATAGTTTTCAGTTGCACATTCAATATCTGTGAAACTATTGTAGGACAAAAAATGTTATTAACCACTATACTAAACAGCCACTTGGTTCACCGCGCACTTCATTGATCTTATAGCAGAGTTGGGATTTTGAATATTGTGACAACAAATACTTACTTTGTCCTTCAGGGCCCAATTTTGTTTTTGAACTACAGAAGATCAGCAAGTAACACTAACAATTCCTATAAGACTCCAAGAAAGCTGTGAATGCTTGACATTATAGAGTCTATATGTATTAATGCAGTTGGTGACTAATCATGACGATGTTGGAGAGACGTATTGTTGAAGTGAGTTCCTTGCTAAAACATCCGAGCTAGCCAGGATTTGAACCTAGAATCTTCTGATCCGTAGTCAGACGCGTTATCCGTTGCGCCACTAGCCCTGTGATTTCCCTTTGGTATCTGCGTCAACAGTATGGTCACATGCTTTTCTGAGTTCTGTGTTATAATAGATTGGTGGAAGACTGCATATCATATTTCCGCTCATTTCATCTACATTGTTATCTACTCACACATTAAAAAAGAAGTGAAGATAGAGCGATTTAAAGCAACAACATTAAAGCTGGCATCGAAATATAGTTGTTGCGGCAACACAGACAGTACGGTTAACTATATGATAATGGCCCATCTGTTAATTGAGTGCTTTGTAATTGATCAACACATCATTGCTTGTATACATATAACATTAAACACAGGTTCAAATTATGTAGGGGGCACCCAGATTTGAACTGGGGACCTCTTGATCTGCAGTCAAATGCTCTACCACTGAGCTATACCCCTTCTGGTAACCTGCTATCAGTTGATTATAGAGTCTCTGGGACATTACTGCAGGGGAAAAACATGTTTATCTGTGTGGCCACAACGCTCAGTACTACCCACTATACTGAAACGGCCACAAGCGCTTTATTCTTATAGCAGAGTTGGAACTTTGATATTGTGTGACAACATACTTTAAAGGATTTTGTCATTCAGGGCCGAATTTTGTTTTGAAAAAACAGATGATTAGCAAGTCATTCTAAAAAGTCCTATGAATGCTGGGAATGCTTGACATTATAGGGTTCCAATTTCTGATTGGCTGGGCGAATTGCAAACCACGCCCCGTAAAACTCGGAAAAGTTTTTCGAAGCCGCCATTGTATTTGATGGCATTAGCATTATTAGCATTAGCCCGCGCACCAACGGAGAGAGCATAACTTGTGGCAACACATAAAAAAACATTGGAGCGGTTGGAGTGATGAGGAGGTGTCGGCGTTCTGGCGACTACCCCAACTCCGGGGACTTCGGTTGGCAGTATACGCCGTGAAGTTGTTTGCTGCCTGCCAGTAAACCCAAAGCAGAAGAAGAAGAAGTGACATCAACGGCTTCATATGCGTAATCTTCCCTCAAGGAACTTATTCCGGTGTGAACGCGATCGCCGCTTATGGCGCGTTTCCACTGCAGCGGGGTAGCCCCGTTTAAGCGTTCCTAAGCGTCCTCGCTCTGGCCTCGGGCTGCCTCGCTGGCCGGCCCAGGCCGTGGCGCATTTCCATTACAGTTTAGGACCTGGGCTAGCAACGCAGTGTAGGCGGGGCGATCGGCTTTGTTTTTGTTCACATTTCGAGTTGTTCCGTCGAGCTCCCGCTGGATTTTATCATCCCCAATGAGATGAAGGAACGTCGTCACCTCCTCGGTCGACCACGGTGTGCTTTTCTTAGAAGTAGCCATTTTTGTAGCTCCTCCGTTTACAAAATGCTGTGTATAAAAATGCTGCAAGCTTGCTTCTAGATATATATGCGACGCTAGGGATGAACTCGCGCGCAATCTTGTGACGATTCTCTCTGACCAATCAGCAGTCGAGAGTGTTGACGTCATTAGTTCAGCCCTGGCCCTGGTCTGAGGGAACCACGATTTTATGAGGCCGGAAAAAGAGGGAAAAAGTACCCGCTAGCCGGTACTAGGCTATATGGAAACGCCACCAAAAACCGGCCTGGCCGCTTGAGGACGGTTAAGGACGCTTAAACGGGGCTACCCGCTGCAGTGGAAACGCGCCATTAGTTCCATGGGGGTTCTCAGTGCTGGGAACTAAGTACGGAAAAGTATTTGGTGTGAAAGCGGCTAATGACTATTCATGTTTACGTTGGAGAGATGTACTGTTGAAATGATTTCCTGAATAAAGTTGACCGAGCTAGCCAGGATTTGAACCTAGAATCTTCTGATCCGTAGTCAGACGCGTTATCCGTTGCGCCACTAGCCCTGTGATTTCCCTTTGGTATCTGCGTCAACAGTATGGTCACATGCTTTTCTGAGTTCTGTGTTGTGATAGATTGGTGGAAGACTGCATATCATATTTACTCTCATTTAATCTACATTGTTTTCTTATGTGATATGATATCATAAGTTACACTGACAAATTGCAAATATAAGTGAAGATAAAGCAACCACATTAAAGCTGGCATCGAAATAGGGTTGTTGCGGCAACACAGACAGTACGGTTAACTATATGATAACGGCCCATTTGTTCATTGAGTGCTTTGTAATTTATTTGCACATCATTGCTTGTATACATATAACATTACACATGGGTAAAAACTATGTAGGGGGCACCCAGATTTGAACTAGGGACCTCTTGATCTGCAGTCAAATGCTATACCACTGAGCTATACCCCCTGTATTAAACAGTTTTCAGTTGCACATTCAGTATCTGTGAAACTATTGTAGGACAAAAAATGTTATTAACCACTATACTAAACAGCCACTTGGTTCACCGCGCACTTCATTGATCTTATAGCAGAGTTGGGATTTTGAATATTGTGACACAAATACTTACTTTGTCCTTCAGGGCCCAATTTTGTTTTTGAACTACAGAAGATCAGCAAGTAACACTAACAATTCCTATAAGACTCCAAGAAAGCTGTGAATGCTTGACATTATAGAGTCTATATGTATTAATGCAGTTGGTGACTAATCATGACGATGTTGGAGAGACGTATTGTTGAAGTGAGTTCCTTGCTAAAACATCCGAGCTAGCCAGGATTTGAACCTAGAATCTTCTGATCCGTAGTCAGACGCGTTATCCGTTGCGCCACTAGCCCTGTGATTTCCCTTTGGTATCTGCGTCAACAGTATGGTCACATGCTTTTCTGAGTTCTTTGTTGTGATAGATTGGTGAAAGACTGCATATCATATTTCCGCTCATTTCATCTACATTGTTATCTACTCACACATTAAAAAAAGAAGTGAAGATAGAGCGATTTAAAGCAACAACATTAAAGCTGGCATCGAAATATAGTTGTTGCGGCAACACAGACAGTACGGTTATCATAAGTATATGATAACGGCCCATCTGTTAATTGAGTGCTTTGTAATTGATCAACACATCATTGCTTGTATACATATAACATTAAACATAGGTTCAAATTATGTAGGGGGCACCCAGATTTGAACTGGGGACCTCTTGATCTGCAGTCAAATGCTCTAACCACTGAGCTATACCCCCTCTGGTAATCTGCTATCAGTTGATTATAGAGTCTCTGGGACATTACTGCAGGGGAAAAACATGTTTATCTGTGTGGTCACAACGCTGAGTACTAACCACTATACTGAAACGGCCACAAGCGCTTCATTCTTATAGCAGAGTTGGAACTTTGAATTGTGTGACAACATATGTAGGAGCCATTTTATGGGTGTTGATGGCATGTCAGTTTATTTAATTTATATGTATAGTGCAATACTATTTTAAACACTTGGTTGGCGGGGTTTAGCTGCACCGGGTGTATAAAAGGGGGTCATAGGTGACAGGAAAGGACGAGACACAGGAGGAAGAGAGGATACCGATTTCACCAGCCCGGCATGCTCACCACAACTATTGACTGTAATTAAACCTTGGTATGTAAACGCTAAATAAAACATCATTATAAACTTGCTATAAAAATTGCTCCTGTGGGGATGTCCACAGTATTGAGTATGTAAGTCGCTTTGGATAAAAGCGTCTAACAAGTAACATGTAATGTAATAAACTTCACCAAAGGACCGGAAATTCATTTATTTGTGTCTGCGTCTGGATCACTCTCCAACCCTCCTGTGTAGTAATGGCAAAAGGATATAGGACATTATAGAGTCTAGAGTTATTAATGCAGTTGGTGACTAATCATGACGATGTTGGAGAGACGTATTGTTGAAGTGACTTCCTTGCTCAAACATCCGAGCTAGCCAGGATTTGAACCTAGAATCTTCTGATCCGTAGTCAGACGCGTTATCCGTTGCGCCACTAGCCCTGTGATTTCCCGCTAGTATCTGCGTCAACAGTATGGCAAGATGTTTTCTGAGTTCTGTGTTGTGATATATTGGTGGAAGACTGGATATTATATTTCCTCTCATTTAATCTACATTATTTTCTTATCAGTTGATTATAGAGTCCTCTGGGACATTACTGCAGGGGAAAAACATGTTTATCTGTGTGGCCACAACGCTGAGTACTACCCACTATACTGAAACGGCCACAAGCGCTTCATTCTTATAGCAGAGTTGGAACTTTGATATTGTGTGACAACATACTTTAAAGGATTTTGTCGTTCAGGGGCCGAATTTTGTTTTTGAAAAAACAGATGATTAACAAGTAATTCTAAAAAGCCCTACGAGCTTCCATGAATGCTGGAAATGCTTGACATTATAGGGTTCAGGGTTATTTATGCAGTTGGTGAAAAGCCCATTAACCCATAGTACCAGATGTTCAATGACTATTCATTTATATATTGGAGAGATGTACTGTTGAAGTGATTTCCTGTCTCAAAGGATCCGAGCTAGCCAGGATTTGAACTTAGAATCTTCTGATCTGTAGTCAGACGCTTTATCCGTTGCGCCACTAGCCCTGTGAATTCCCTGTGCCATCTGTGTCAACGGTATGGCAAGATGTTTTTCTGAGTTTTGTGTTGTGATAGATTGGTGGAAGACTGAATATTATATTTCCTTTCATTTAATCTACATTGTTTTCTTATTGCTTGTATACATATAACATTAAACACGGGTACAAACTATGTAGGGGGCACCCAGATTTGAACTGGGGACCTCTTGATCTGCAGTCAAATGCTCTACCACTGAGCTATACCCCCTCTGGTAACCTGCTATCAGTTGATTATAGAGTCTCTGGGACATTACTGCAGGGGAAAAACATGTTTATCTGTGTGGCCACAACGCTGAGTACTACCCACTATACTGAAACGGCCACAAGCGCTTCATTCTTATAGCAGAGTTGGAACTTTGATATTGTGTGACAACATACTTTAAAGGATTTTGTCATTCAGGGCGGAATTTTGTTTTTGAAAAAACAGATGATTAGCAAGTCATTCTAAAAAGTCCTATGAATGCTGGGAATGCTTGACATTATAGGGTTCCAATTTCTGATTGGCTGGGCGAATTGCAAACCACGCCCCGTAAAACTCGGAAAAGTTTTTCGAAGCCGCCATTGTATTGATGGCATTAGCATTATTAGCATTAGCCCGCGCACCAACGGAGAGAGAATAACTTGTGGCAACACATAAAAAAACATTGGAGCGGTGGAGTGATGAGGAGGTGTCGGCGTTCTGGCGGACTACCCCCAACTCCGGGGACTTCGGTTGGCAGTATACTACCGCGTGAAGTTGTTTGCTGCCTGCCAGTAAACCCAAAGCAGAAGAAGAAGAAGTGATATCAACGGCTTCCATATGCGTAATCTTCCCTCAAGGAACTTATTCCGGTGTGAACGCGATCACCGCTTAGTTCCATGGGGGTTCTCAGTGCTGGGAACTAAGTACGGCAAAGTATTTGGTGTGAAAGCGGCTAATGAACTATTCATGTTTACGTTGGAGAGATGTACTGTTGAAGTGATTTCCTGGCTAAGTTAACCGAGCTAGCCAGGATTTTGAACCTAGAATATTCTGATCCGTTAGTCAGGACGCGTTATCCCGTTGCGCCACTAGCCCTGTGATTTTCCTTTGGTATCTGCGTCAACAGTATGGTCACATGCTTTTCTGAGTTCTGTGTTGTGATAGATTGGTGGAAGACTGCATATCATATTTACTCTCATTTAATCTACATTGTTTTCTTATGTGATATGATATCATAAGTTACACTGACAAATTGCAAATATAAGTGAAGATAAAGCAACCACATTAAGCTGGCATCGAAATAGGGTTGTTGCGGCAACACAGACAGTACGGTTAACTATATGATAACGGCCCATTTGTTCATTGAGTGCTTTGTAATTGATTTGCACATCATTGCTTGTATACATATAACATTACACACGGGTAAAAAACTATGTAGGGGGCACCCCAGATTTGAACTAGGGACCTCTTGATCTGCAGTCAAATGCTCTACCCACTGAGCTATACCCCCTGTATTAAATAGTTTTTCAGTTGCACATTCAATATCTGTGAAACTATTGTAGGACAAAAAATGTTATTAACCACTATACTAAACAGCCACTTGGTTCACCGCGCACTTCATTGATCTTATAGCAGAGTTGGGATTTTGAATATTGTGGACAACAAATACTTACTTTGTCCTTCAGGGCCCAATTTTGTTTTTGAACTACAGAAGATCAGCAAGTAACACTAACAATTCCTATAAGACTCCAAGAAAGCTGTGAATGCTTGACATTATAGAGTCTATATGTATTAATGCAGTTGGTGACTAATCATGACGATGTTGGAGAGACGTATTGTTGAAGTGAGTTCCTTGCTAAAACATCCGAGCTAGCCAGGATTTGAACCTAGAATCTTCTGATCCGTAGTCAGACGCGTTATCCGTTGCGCCACTAGCCCTTGTGATTTCCCTTTGGTATCTGCGTCAACAGTATGGTCACATGCTTTTCTGAGTTCTGTGTTATAATAGATTGGTGGAAGACTGCATATCATATTTCCGCTCATTTCATCTACATTGTTATCTACTCACACATTAAAAAAAGAAGTGAAGATAGAGCGATTTAAAGCAACAACATTAAAGCTGGCATCGAAATATAGTTGTTGCGGCAACACAGACAGTACGGTTAACTATATGATAATGGCCCATCTGTTAATTGAGTGCTTTGTAATTGATCAACACATCATTGCTTGTATACATATAACATTAAACACAGGTTCAAATTATGTAGGGGGCACCCAGATTTGAACTGGGGACCTCTTGATCTGCAGTCAAATGCTCTACCACTGAGCTATACCCCTTCTGGTAACCTGCTATCAGTTGATTATAGAGTCTCTGGGACATTACTGCAGGGGAAAAAACATGTTTATCTGTGTGGCCACAACGCTCAGTACTACCCACTATACTGAACGGCCACAAGCGCTTTATTCTTATAGCAGAGTTGGAACTTTGATATTGTGTGACAACATACTTTAAAGGATTTTGTCATTCAGGGCCGAATTTTGTTTTTGAAAAAAACAGATGATTAGCAAGTCATTCTAAAAAGTCCTATGAATGCTGGGAATGCTTGACATTATAGGGTTCCAATTTCTGATTGGCTGGGCGAATTGCAAACCACGCCCCGGTAAAACTCGGAAAAGTTTTTTCGAAGCCGCCATTTGTATTTGATGGCATTAGCATTATTAGCATTAGCCGCTCACCAACGAGAGAGCATAACTTGTGGCAACAACATAAAAAACCATTGGAGCGGTGGAGTGATGAGGAGTGTCGGCGTTTCTGGCGACTACCCCAACTCCGGGGACTTCGGTTGGCAGTATACGCCGTGAAGTTGTTTGCTGCCTGCCAGTAAACCCAAAGCAGAAGAAGAAGAAGTGGACATCAACGGCTTCATATGCGTAATCTTCCCTCAAGGAACTTATTCCGGTGTGAACGCGATCGCCGCTTATGGCGCGTTTCCACTGCAGCGGGGTAGCCCCGTTTATAAGCGTTCCTAAGCGTCCTCGCTCTGGCCTCGGGCTGCTCGCTGCCGGCCCCAGGCCGTGGCGCATTCCATTACAGTTTAGGACCTGGGCTAAGCAACGCAGTGTAGGCGGGGCGATCGGCTTTGTTTTTGTTCACATTTCGAGTTGTTCCGTCGGCTCCCGCTGGATTTTATCATCCCCCAATGAGATGAAGGAACGTCGTCACCCTCCTCGGTCGACCACGGTGTGCTTTTCTTAGAAGTAGCCATTTTTGTAGCTCCTCCGTTTACAAAATGCTGTGTATAAAATGCTGCAAGCTTGCTTCTAGATATATATGCGACGCTAGGGATGAACTCGCGCGCAATCTTGTGACGATTCTCTCTGACCAATCAGCAGTCGAGAGTGTTGACGTCATTAGTTCAGCCCTGGCCCTGGTCTGAGGGAACCACGATTTTATGAGGCCGGAAAAAGAGGAAAAAGTACCCGCTAGCCGGTACTAGGCTATATGGAAACGCCACCAAAAACCGGCCTGGCCGCTTGAGGACGGTTTAAGGACGCTTAAACGGGGCTACCCGCTGCAGGTGGAAACGCGCCATTAGTTCCATGGGGGTTCTCAGGTGCTGGGAACTAAGTACGGAAAAGTATTTGGTGTGAAAGCGGCTAATGACTATTCATGTTTACGTTGGAGAGATGTACTGTTGAAATGATTCCTGAATAAAGTTGACCGAGCTAGCCAGGATTTGAACCTAGAATCTTCTGATCCGTATCAGACGCGTTTAATCCGTTGCGCCACTAGCCCTGTGATGTCCCTTTGTATCTGCGTCAACAGTATGGTCACATGCTTTTCTGAGTTCTGTGTTGTGATAGATTGGTGGAAGACTGCAATTATCTATTTACGCCTCATTGTAATCTACATTGGTTTTCTTATGTGATATGATTATCATAAGTTACACTTGACAAATTGCAATATAAGTTGAAGATAAAGCAAACGCACATTAAAGCTGGCAATCGAAATAGGGATTGTTGCGCATGGCAACACAGACAGTACGGTTAACTATATGATAACGGCCCATTTGTTCATTGAGTGCTTTGGTAATTATTGCACATCATTGCTTGGTATACATTAACATTACACATGGGTAAAAACTATGTAGGGGGCACCCAGATTTGAACTAGGGACCCTCTTGAGTTCTGCAGTCAAATGCTATACCACTGAGCTATACCCCTGTATTAAACAGTTTTCAGTTGCACATTCAGTATCTGTGAAACTATTGTAGGACAAAAAATGTTATTAACCACTATACTAAACAGCCACTTGGTTCACCGCGCACTTCATTGATCTTATAGCAGAGTTGGGATTTGAATATTGTGACAAATACTTACTTTGTCCTTCAGGGCCCAATTTTGTTTTTGAACTACAGAAGATCAGCAAGTAACACTAACAATTCCTATAAGACTCCGAAGAAAGCTGTGAATGCTTGACATTATAGAGTCTATATGTATTAATGCAGTTGGTGACTAATCATGACGATGTTGGAGAGATGTACTGTTGAAGTGATTTCCTGGCTAAAGTTAACCGAGCTAGCCAGGATTTGAACCTAGAATCTTCTGATCCGTAGTCAGACGCGTTATCCGTTGCGCCACTAGCCCTGTGATTTCCCTTTGGTATCTGCGTCAACAGTATGGTCACATGCTTTTTTCTGAGTTCTGTGTTGTGATAGATTGGTGGAAGACTGCATATCATATTTTACTCTCATTTAATCTACATTGTTTTCTTATGTGATATGATATCATAAGTTACACTGACAAATTGCAAATATAAGTGAAGATAAAGCAACCACATTAAAGCTGCATCAAAATAGGGTTGTTGCGGCAACACAGACAGTACGGTTAACTTATATGATAACGGCCCATTTGTTCATTGAGTGCTTTGTAATTATTTGCACATCATTGCTTGTATACATAAACATTACACATGGGTAAAACTATGTAGGGGGCACCCAGATTTGAACAGGGACCTCTTGATCTGCAGTCAATGCTATACCACTGAGCTATACCCCCTGTATTAAACAGTTTCAGTTGCAACATTCAGTATCTGTGAAACTATTGTAGGACCAAAAAATGTTATTAACCACTATACTAAACGCCACTTGGTTCACACGCGCACTTCATTGATCTTATAGCAGAGTTGGGATTTTGAATATGTGACACAAATACTTACTTTGTCCTTCAGGGCCCAATTTTTGTTTTTGAACTACAGAAGATCAGCAAGTAACACTAACAATTCCTGTAAGACTCCAAGAAAGCTGTGAATGCTTGACATTATAGAGTCTATATGTATTAATGCAGTTGGTGACTAATCATGACGATGTTGGAGAGACGTATTGTTGAAGTGAGTTCCTTGCTAAAACATCCGAGCTAGCCAGGATTTGAACCTAGAATCTTCTGATCCGTAGTCAGACGCGTTATCCGTTGCGCCACTAGCCCTGTGATTTCCCTTTGGTATCTGCGTCAACAGTATGGTCACATGCTTTCTGAGTTCTGTGTTGTGATAGATTGGTGGAAGACTGCATATCATATTTCCGCTCATTTAATCTACATTGTTATCTACTCACACATTAAAAAAAGAAGTGAAGATAGAGCGATTTAAAGCAACAACATTAAAGCTGGCAACGAAATATAGTTGTTGCGGCAACACAGACAGTACGGTTATCATAAGTATATGATAACGGCCCATCTGTTAATTGAGTGCTTTGTAATTGATCAACACATCATTGCTTGTATACATATAACATTAAACAGGTTCAAATTATGTAGGGGGCACCCAGATTTGAACTGGGGACCTCTTGATCTGCAGTCAAATGCTCTACCACTGAGCTATACCCCCTCTGGTAATCTGCTATCAGTTGATTATAGAGTCTCTGGGACATTACTGCAGGGGAAAAACATGTTTATCTGTGTGGCACAACGCTGAGTACTAACCACTATACTGAAACGGCCACAAGCGCTTCATCTTATAGCAGAGTTGGAACTTTGAAATTGTGTGACAACATATGTAGGAGCCATTTTATGGGTGTTGATGGCATGTCAGTTTATTTAATTTATATGATAGTGCAATACTATTTTAAACACTTGGTGGCGGGGTTTAGCTGCACCGGGTGTATAAAAGGGGTCATAGGTGACAGGAAAGGACGAGACACAGGAGGAAGAGAGGATACGATTTCACCAGCCCGGCATGCTCACCACAACTATTGACTGTAATTAAACCTATGTAAACGCTAAATAAAACATCATTATAAACTTGCTATAAAAATTGCTCCTGTGGGGATGTCCACAGTATTGAGTATGTAAGTCGCTTTGGATAAAAGCGTCTAACAAGTAACATGTAATGTAATAAACTTCACCAAAGGACCGGAAATTCATTTATTTGTGTCTGCGTCTGGATCACTCTCCAACCCTCCTGTGTAGTAATGGCAAAGGATATAGGACATTATAGAGTCTAGAGTTATTAATGCAGTTGGTGACTAATCATGACGATGTTGGAGAGACGTACTGTTGAAGTGACTTCCTTGCTCAAACATCCGAGCTAGCCAGGATTTGAACCTAGAATCTTCTGATCCGTAGTCAGACGCGTTATCCGTTGCGCCACTAGCCCTGTGATTTCCCTTTGGTATCTGCGTCAACAGTATGGTCACACATGCTTTTCTGAGTTCTGTGTTGTGATAGATTGGTGGAAGACTGCATATCATATTTACTCTCATTTAATCTACATTGTTTTCTTATGTGATATGATATCATAAGTTACACTGACAAATTGCAAATATAAGTGAAGATAAAGCAACCACATTAAAGCTGGCATCAAAATAGGGTTGTTGCGGCAACACAGACAGTACGGTTAACTATATGATAACGGCCCATTTGTTCATTGAGTGCTTTGTAATTGATTTGCACATCATTGCTTGTATACATATAACATTACACACGGGTAAAAACTATGTAGGGGGCACCCAGATTTGAACTAGGGACCTCTTGATCTGCAGTCAAATGCTCTACCACTGAGCTATACCCCCTGTATTAAATAGTTTTCAGTTGCACATTCAATATCTGTGAAACTATTGTAGGACAAAAAATGTTATTAACCACTATACTAAACAGCCACTTGGTTCACCGCGCACTTCATTGATCTTATAGCAGAGTTGGGATTTTGAATATTGTGACACAAATACTTACTTTGTCCTTCAGGGCCCAATTTTGTTTTTGAACTACAGAAGATCAGCAAGTAACACTAACAATTCCTATAAGACTCCAAGAAAGCTGTGAATGCTTGACATTATAGAGTCTATATGTATTAATGCAGTTGGTGACTAATCATGACGATGTTGGAGAGACGTATTGTTGAAGTGAGTTCCTTGCTAAAACATCCGAGCTAGCCAGGATTTGAACCTAGAATCTTCTGATCCGTAGTCAGACGCGTTATCCGTTGCGCCACTAGCCCTGTGATTTCCCTTTGGTATCTGCGTCAACAGTATGGTCACATGCTTTTCTGAGTTTGTGTTGTGATAGATTGGTGGAAGACTGCATATCATATTTCCGCTCATTTCATCTACATTGTTATCTACTCACACATTAAAAAAAGAAGTGAAGATAGAGCGATTTAAAGCAACAACATTAAAGCTGGCAATCGAAATATAGTTGTTGCGGCAACACAGACAGTACGGTTATTAACTATATGATAACGGCCCATCTGTTAATTGAGTGCTTTGTAATTGATCAACACATCATTGCTTGTATACATATAACATTAAACATAGGTTCAAATTATGTGGGGGCACCCAGATTTGAACTGGGGACCTCTTGATCTGCAGTCAAATGCTCTACCACTGAGCTATACCCCCTCTGGTAATCTGCTATCAGTTGATTATAGAGTCTCTGGGACATTACTGCAGGGGAAAAACATGTTTATCTGTGTGGCCACAACGCTGAGTACTAACCACTATACTGAAACGGCCACAAGCGCTTCATTCTTATAGCAGAGTTGGAACTTTGAAATTGTGTGACAACATATGTAGGAGCCATTTTATGGGTGTTGATGGCATGTCAGTTTATTTAATTTATATGTATAGTGCAATACTATTTTAAACACTTGGTGGCGGGGTTTAGCTGCACCGGGTGTATAAAAGGGGTCATAGGTGACAGGAAAGGACGAGACACAGGAGGAAGAGAGGATACCGATTTCACCAGCCCGGCATGCTCACCACAACTATTGACTGTAATTAAACCTTGGTATGTAAACGCTAAATAAAACATCATTATAAACTTGCTATAAAAATTGCTCCTGTGGGGATGTCCACAGTATTGAGTATGTAAGTCGCTTTGGATAAAAGCGTCTAACAAGTAACATGTAATGTAATAAACTTCACCAAAGGACCGGAAATTCATTTATTTGTGTCTGCGTCTGGATCACTCTCCAACCCTCCTGTGTAGTAATGGCAAAAGGATATAGGACATATAGAGTCTAGAGTTATTAATGCAGTTGGTGACTAATCATGACGATGTTGGAGAGACGTACTGTTGAAGTGACTTCCTTGCTCAAACATCCGAGCTAGCCAGGATTTGAACCTAGAATCTTCTGATCCGTAGTCAGACGCGTTATCCGTTGCGCCACTAGCCCTGTGATTTCCCTTTGGTATCTGCGTCAACAGTATGGTCACATGCTTTTCTGAGTTCTGTGTTGTGATAGATTGGTGGAAGACTGCATATCATATTTACTCTCATTTAATCTACATTGTTTTCTTATGTGATATGATATCATAAGTTACACTGACAAATTGCAAATATAAGTGAAGATAAAGCAACCACATTAAAGCTGGCATCAAAATAGGGTTGTTGCGGCAACACAGACAGTACGGTTAACTATATGATAACGGCCCATTTGTTCATTGAGTGCTTTGTAATTGATTGCACATCATTGCTTGTATACATATAACATTACACACGGGTAAAACTATGTAGGGGGCACCCAGATTTGAACTACGGACCTCTTGATCTGCAGTCAAATGCTCTACCACTGAGCTATACCCCCTGTATTAAATAGTTTTCAGTTGCACATTCAATATCTGTGAAACTATTGTAGGACAAAAATGTTATTAACCACTATACTAAACAGCCACTTGGTTCACCGCGCACTTCATTGATCTTATAGCAGAGTTGGGATTTTGAATATTGTGACAACAAATACTTACTTTGTCCTTCAGGGCCCAATTTTGTTTTTGAACTACAGAAGATCAGCAAGTAACACTAACAATTCCTATAAGACTCCAAGAAAGCTGTGAATGCTTGACATTATAGAGTCTATATGTATTAATGCAGTTGGTGACTAATCATGACGATGTTGGAGAGACGTATTGTTGAAGTGAGTTCCTTGCTAAAACATCCGAGCTAGCCAGGATTTGAACCTAGAATCTTCTGATCCGTAGTCAGACGCGTTATCCGTTGCGCCACTAGCCCTGTGATTTCCCTTTGGTATCTGCGTCAACAGTATGGTCACATGCTTTTCTGAGTTATGTGTTGTAATAGATTGGTGGAAGACTGCATATCATATTTCCGCTCATTTCATCTACATTGTTATCTACTCACACATTAAAAAAAGAAGTGAAGATAGAGCGATTTAAAGCAACAACATTAAAGCTGGCATCGAAATATAGTTGTTGCGGCAACACAGACAGTACGGTTAACTATATGATAACGGCCCATCTGTTAATTGAGTGCTTTGTAATTGATCAACACATCATTGCTTGTATACATATAACATTAAACACAGGTTCAAATAGTAGGGGGCACCCAGATTTGAACTGGGGACCTCTTGATCTGCAGTCAAATGCTCTACCACTGAGCTATACCCCTTCTGGTAACCTGCTATCAGTTGATTATAGAGTCTCTGGGACATTACTGCAGGGGAAAAACATGTTTATCTGTGTGGCCACAACGCTCAGTACTACCCACTATACTGAAACGGCCACAAGCGCTTCATTCTTATGAGGCAGAGTTGGAACTTTGATATGTGTGTGACAACATACTTTAAAAGGATTTTGTCATTCAGGGCCGAATTTTGTTTTTGAAAAAACAGATGATTAGCACGTCATTCTAAAAAGTCCTATGAATGCTGGGTAATGCTTGACATTATAGGGTTCCAATTTCTGATTGGCTGGGCGAATGCAACCACGCCCCGTAAACTCGGAAAAGTTTTTCGAAGCCGCCATTGTATTTGATGGCATTAGCATTATTAGCAATTAGCCCGCGCACCAACGGAGAGAGCTAACTTGTGGCAACACATAAAAAAAACATTGGAGCGGTGGAGTGATGAGGAGGTGTCGGCGTGTCCAACTCCGGGGATTTCGGTTGGCAGTATACGCCGTGAAGTTGTTTGCTGCCTGCCAGTAAACCCAAAGCAGAAGAAGGAAGAAGTGCCATCAACGGCTTCATATGCGTAATCTTCCCCTCAAGGAACTTATTCCGGTGTGTGAACGCGATCGCCGCTTATGGCGCGTTTCCACTGCAGCGGGGTAGCCCCGTTTAAGCGTTCCTAAGCGTCCTCGCTCTGGCCTCGGGCTGCCTCGCTGGCCGGCCCAGGCCGTGGCGCATTTCCATTACAGTTTAGGACCTGGGCTAGCAACGCAGTGTAGGCGGGGCGAGTCGGCTTTGTTTTTGTTCACATTTCGAGTTGTTCCGTCGAGCTCCCGCTGGATTTTATCATCCCCAATGAGATGAAGGAACGTCGTCACCTCCTCGGTCGACCACGGTGTGCTTTTCTTAGAAAGTAGCCATTTTTGTAGCTCCTCCGTTTACAAAATGCTGTGTATAAAAATGCTGCAAGCTTGCTTCTAGATATATATGCGACGCTAGGGATGAACTCGCGCGCAATCTTGTGACGGATTCTCCTCTGACCAATCAGCAGTCGAGAGTTGTTGACGTCATTAGTTCAGCCCTGGCCCTGTTCTGAGGGAACCACGATTTATGAGGCCGGAAAAAGAGGGAAAAAGTACCCGCTAGCCGGTACTAGGCTATATGGAAACGCCACCAAAAACCGGCCTGGCCGTTGAGGACGGTTTTAAGGACGCTTAAACGGGGCTACCCGCTGCCAGTGGAAACGCTGCCATTAGTTCCATGGGTGTTCTCAGTGCTGGGAACTAAGTACGGAAAAGTATTTGGTTGTGAAAGCGGGCTAAGGACTATTCATGTTTACGTTAGAGAGATGTACTGTTGAAATTGATTTCCTGAATAAAGTTGACCGAGCTAGCCAGGATTTGAAACCTAGAATCTTCTGATCCGTAGTCAGACGCGTTATCGTTGCGCCAACTAGCCCTGTTGATTTCCCTTTGGTATCTGCGTCACAAAGTATGGTCCACATGCTTTTCTGAGTTCTGTGTTGTGATAGATTGGTGGAAGACTGCATATCATATTTACTCTCATTTAATCTACATGTTTTCTTATGTGATATGATATCATAAGTTACACTGACAAATTGCAAAATATAAGTGAAGATAAAGCAACCACATTAAAGCTGGCATCGAAATAGGGTTGTTGCGGCAACACAGGACAGTACGGTTAACTATATGATAACGGCCCCATTTGTTCATTGAGTGCTTTGTAATTATTTGCACATCATTGCTTGTATACATATAACATTACACACGGGTAAAAAACTATGTAGGGGGCACCCAGATTTGAACTAGGGACCTCTTGATCTGCAGTCAAATGCTATACCACTGAGCTATACCCCCCTGTATTAAAACAGTTTTCAGTTGCACATTCAGTATCTGTGAAACTATTGTAGGACAAAAAATGTTATTAACCACTATACTAAACAGCCACTTGGTTCACCGCGCACTTCATTGATCTTATAGCAGAGTTGGGATTTTGAATATTGTGACACAAATACTTACTTTGTCCTTCAGGGCCCAATTTTGTTTTTGAACTACAGAAGATCAGCAAGTAACACTAACAATTCCTATAAGACTCGAAGAAAAGCTGTGAATGCTTGACATTATAGAGTCTATATGTATTAATGCAGTTGGTGACTAATCATGACGATGTTGGAGAGATGTACTTGTTGAAGTGATTTCCTGGCTAAAGTTAACCGAGCTAGCCAGGATTTGAACCTAGAATCTTCTGATCCGTAGTCAGACGCGTTATCCGTTGCGCCACTAGCCCTGTGATTTCCCTTTGGTATCTGCGTCAACAGTATGGTCACATGCTTTTCTGAGTTCTGTGTTGTGATAGATTGGTGGAAGACTGCATATCATATTTACTCTCATTTAATCTACATTGTTTTCTTATGTGAATATGATATCATAAGTTACACTGACAAATTGCAAATATAAGTGAAGATAAAGCAACCACATTAAAGCTGGCATCAAAATAGGGTTGTTGCGGCAACACAGACAGTACGGTTAACTATATGATAACGGCCCATTTGTTCATTGAGTGCTTTGTAATTGATTTGCACATCATTGCTTGTATACATATAACATTACACACGGGTAAAAACTATGTAGGGGGCACCCAGATTTGAACTAGGGACCCTCTTGATCTGCAGTCAAATGCTCTACCACTGAGCTATACCCCCTGTATTAAACAGTTTTCAGTTGCACATTCAGTATCTGTGAAACTATTGTAGGACAAAAAATGTTATTAACCACTATACTAAACAGCCACTTGGTTCACCGCGCACTTCATTGATCTTATAGCAGAGTTGGGATTTTTGAATATTGTGACACAAATACTTACTTTGTCCTTCAGGGCCCAATTTTGTTTTTGAACTACAGAAGATCAGCAAGTAACACTAACAATTCCTGTAAGACTCCAAGAAAGCTGTGAATGCTTGACATTATAGAGTCTATATGTATTAATGCAGTTGGTGACTAATCATGACGATGTTGGAGAGACGTATTGTTGAAGTGAGTTCCTTGCTAAAACATCCGAGCTAGCCAGGATTTGAACCTAGAATCTTCTGATCCGTAGTCAGACGCGTTATCCGTTGCGCCACTAGCCCTGTGATTTCCCTTTGGTATCTGCGTCAACAGTATGGTCACATGCTTTTCTGAGTTCTGTGTTGTGATAGATTGGTGGAAGACTGCATATCATATTTCCGCTCATTTAATCTACATTGTTATCTACTCACACATTAAAAAAAGAAGTGAAGATAGAGCGATTTAAAGCAACAACATTAAAGCTGGCATCGAAATATAGTTGTTGCGGCAACACAGACAGTACGGTTAACTATATGATAACGGCCCATCTGTTAATTGAGTGCTTTGTAATTGATCAACACATCATTGCTTGTATACATATAACATTAAACACAGGTTCAAATTATGTAGGGGGCACCCAGATTTGAACTGGGGGACCTCTTGATCTGCAGTCAAATGCTCTACCACTGAGGCTATACCCCCTCTGGTAACCTGCTATCAGTTGATTATAGAGTCTCTGGGACATTACTGCAGGGGAAAAACATGTTTATCTGTGTGGCCACAACGCTGAGTACTAACCACTATACTGAAACGGCCACAAGCGCTTCATTCTTATAGCAGAGTTGGAACTTTGAAATTGTGTGACAACATATGTAGGAGCCATTTTATGGGTGTTGATGGCATGTCAGTTTATTTAATTTATATGTATAGTGCAATACTATTTTAAACACTTGGTGGCGGGGTGGGTTAGCTGCACCGGGTGTATAAAAAGGGGTCATAGGTGACAGGAAAGGACGAAGACACAGGAGGAAGAGAGGCATACCGATTTCACCAGCCCGGCAGATGCTCACCACAACTATTGACTGTAATTAAACCTTGGTATGTAACTCTAAATAAAACATCATTATAAACTTGCTATAAAAATTGCTCCTGTGGGGATGTCCACAGTATTGCGTATGTAAGTCGCTTTGGATAAAAGCGTCTAACAAGTAACATGTAATGTAATAAACTTCACCAAAGGACCGGAAATTCATTTATTTGTGTCTCTGCGTCTGGATCACTCTCCAACCCTCCTGTGTAGTAATGGCAAAAGGATATAGGACATTAATAGAGTCTAGAGTTAGTATGCAGTTGGTGACTAATCATGACGATGTTGGAGAGACGTATTGGTTGAAGTGACTTCCTTGCTCAAACATCCGAGCTAGCCAGGATTTGAACCTAGAATCTTCTGATTCCGTAGTCAGACGCGTTATCCGTTGCGCCACTAGCCCTGTGATTTCCCTTTGGTATCTGCGTCAACAGTATGGTCACATGCTTTTCTGAGTTCTGTGTTGTGATAGATTGGTGGAAGACTGCATATCATATTTACTCTCATTTAATCTACATTGTTTTCTTATGTTGATATGATATCATAAGTTACACTGACAAATTGCCAATATAAGGAAGATAAAGCAACCACATTAAAGCTGGCATCAAAATAGGGTTGTTGCGGGCAACACAGACAGTACGGTTAACTATCTGATAACGGCCCATTTGTTCATTGAGTGCTTTGTAATTGATTTGCACATCATTGCTTGTATACATATAACATTACACACGGGTTAAAAAACTATGTAGGGGGCACCCAGATTTGAACTACGGACCTCTTGATCTGCAGTCAAATGCTCTACCACTGAGCTATACCCCCTGTATTAAATAGTTTTCAGTTGCACATTCAATATCTGTGAAACTATTGTAGGACACAAACATGTTATTAACCACTATACTAAACAAGCCACTTGGGTTCATCACCGCGCACTTCATTGATCTATAGCAGAGTTGGGATTTTGAATATTGTGACAACAAATACTTACTTTGTCCTGCAGGGCCCAATTTTGTTTTTTGAACTACAGAAGATCAGCAAGTAACACTAACAATTCCTATAAGACTCCAAGAAAGCTGTGAAATGCTTGACATTATAGAGTCTATATGTATAATGCCAGTTGGTGACTAATCATGACGATGTGGAGAGACGTATTGTTGAAGTGAGTTTCCTTGCAAAACATCCGAGCTAGCCAGGATTTGAACCTAGAATCTTCTGATCCGTAGTCAGACGCGTTATCACGTTGCGCCACTAGCCCTTGTGATTTCCCTTTGGTATCTGCGTCAACAGTATGGTCACATGCTTTTCTGAGTCTGTGTTGTAATAGATTGGTGGAAGACTGCATATCATATTTCCTCTCATTTTCAATCTACATTGTTATCTACTCACACATTAAAAAAAGAAGTGAAGATAGAGCGATTTTTAAAGCAACAACATTAAAGCTGGCATCGAAATATAGTTGTTGCGGCAACACAAGACAGTACGGTTAACTATATGATAATGGCCCATCTGTTAATTGAGTGCTTTGTAATTGATCAACACATCATTGCTTGTATACATATAACATTAAACACAGGTTCAAATTATGTAGGGGGCACCCAGATTTGAACTGGGGACCTCTTGATCTGCAGTCAAATGCTCTACCACTGAGCTATACCCCCTTCTGGTAACCTGCTATCAGTTGATTATAGAGTCTCTGGGACATTACTGCAGGGGAAAAAACATGTTTATCTGTGTGGCCACAACGCTCAGTACTACCCACTATACTGAAACGGCCACAAGCGCTTTATTCTTATAGCAGAGTTGGAAACTTTGATATTGTGTGACAACATACTTTAAAGGATTTTGTCATTCAGGGCCGAATTTTGTTTTGAAAAAACAGATGATTAGCAAGTCATTCTAAAAAGTCCTATGAATGCTGGGAATGCTTGACATTATAGGGTTCCAATTTTCTGATTGGCTGGGCGAATTGCAAACCACCTCCCGTAAAACTCGGAAAAAGTTTTTCGAAGCCGCCCATGTATTTGATGGCATAGCATTATTAGCATTAGCCCGCGCACCAACGGAGAGAGAATAACTTGTGGCAACACAAAACAAAACATTGGAGCGGTGGAGTGATGAGGAGGGGTGTCGGCCGTTCTGGCGACTACCCCAACTCCGGGGACTTCGGTTGGCAGTATACGCCGTGAAGTTGTTTGCTGCCTGCCAGTAACCCAAAGCAGAAGAAGAAGAGAGAAGTGACATCAACGGCTTCATATGCGTAATCTTCCCTCAAGGAACTTTTTTTGCCTCGGGCTGCTCGCTGGCCGGCCCAGGCCGTGGCGCATTTCCATTACAGTTTAGGACCTGGGCTAGCAACGCAGTGTAGGCGGGGCGATCGGCTTTGTTTTTGTTCACATTTCGAGTTGTTCCGTCGAGCTCCCGCTGGATTTTATCATCCCCAATGAGATGAAGGAACGTCGTCACCTCCTCGGTCGACCACGGTGTGCTTTTCTTAGAAGTAGCCATTTTTGTAGCTCCTCCGTTTACAAAATGCTGTGTATAAAAATGCTGCAAGCTTGCTTCTAGATATATATGCGACGCTAGGGATGAACTCGCGCGCAATCTTGTGACGATTCTCTCTGACCAATCAGCAGTCGAGAGTGTGACGTCATTAGTTCAGCCCTGGCCCTGGTCTGAGGGAACCACGATTTTATGAGGCCGGAAAAGAGGGAAAAAGTACCCGCTAGCCGGTACTAGGCTATATGGAAACGCCACCAAAATAACCGGCCTGGCCGCTTGAGGACGTGGAACGCGATCGCCGCTTAGTTAATTAATGACTATTCATGTTTACGTTGGAGAGATGTACTGTTGAAGTGATTTCTGGCTAAAAGGATCCGAGCTAGCCAGGATTTTAACCTAGAATCTTCTGATTCCGTAGTCAGACGCGTTATACGTTGCGCCACTAGCCCTGTGAACTCCGTGTGGTATCTGTGTCAACGGTATGGCAAGATGTTTTTCTGAGTTCTATGTATGACAGATTAGTGGAAGACGACTATAATTTACTCTCATTTAATCTACATTGTTTTCTTATGTGATATGATATCATAAGTTACACTGACAAATTGCAAAAATAAGTGAACGTAAAGCAAACCACATAAAGCTGGCATCAAAATAGGGTTGTTGCGGCAACACAGACAGTACGGTTAACTATATGATAACGGCCCATTTGTTCATTGAGTGCTTTGTAATTGATTTGCACATCATTGCTTGTATACATATAACATTACACACGGGTAAAAACTATGTAGGGGGCACCCAGATTTGAACTAGGGACCTCTTGATCTGCAGTCAAATGCTCTACCACTGAGCTATACCCCCTGTATTAAACAGTTTTCAGTTGCACATTCAGTATCTGTGAAACTATTGTAGGACAAAAAATGTTATTAACCACTATACTAAACAGCCACTTGGTTCACCGCGCACTTCATTGATCTTATAGCAGAGTTGGGATTTTGAATATTGTGACACAAATACTTACTTTGTCCTTCAGGGCCCAATTTTGTTTTTGAACTACAGAAGATCAGCAAGTAACACTAACAATTCCTATAAGACTCAAGAAAGCTGTGAATGCTTGACATTATAGAGTCTATATGTATTAATGCAGTTGGTGACTAATCATGGACGATGTTGGAGAGACGTATTGTTGAAGTGAGTTCCTTGCTAAAACATCCGAGCTAGCCAGGATTTGAACCTAGAATCTTCTGATCCGTAGTCAGACGCGTTATCCGTTGCGCCACTAGCCCTGTGATTTCCCTTTGGTATCTGCGTCAACAGTATGGTCACATGCTTTTCTGAGTTCTGTGTTGTGATAGATTGGTGGAAGACTGCATATCATATTTCCGCTCATTTCATCTACATTGTTATCTACTCACACATTAAAAAAAGAAGTGAAGATAGAGCGATTTAAAGCAACAACATTAAAGCTGGCATCGAAATATAGTTGTTGCGGCAACACAGACAGTACGGTTAACTATATGATAACGGCCCATCTGTTAATTGAGTGCTTTTGTAATTGATCAACACATCATTGCTTGTATACATATAACATTAAACACAGGTTCAAATTATGTAGGGGGGCACCCAGATTTGAACTGGGGACCTCTTGATCTGCAGTCAAATGCTCTACCACTGAGCTATACCCCCTCTGGTAACCTGCTATCAGTTGATTATAGAGTCTCTGGGACATTACTGCAGGGGAAAAACATGTTTATCTGTGTGGCCACAACGCTGAGTACTAACCACTATACTGAAACGGCCACAAGCGCTTCATTCTTATAGCAGAGTTGGAACTTTGAAATTGTGTGACAACATATGTAGGAGCCATTTTATGGGTGTTGATGGCATGTCAGTTTATTTAATTTATATGTATAGTGCAATACTATTTTAAACACTTGGTGGCGGGGTTTAGCTGCACCGGGTGTATAAAAGGGGTCATAGGTGACAGGAAAGGACAAGACACAGGAGGAAGAGAGCATACCGATTTCACCAGCCCGGCAGATGCTCACCACAACTATTGACTGTAATTAAACCTTGGTATGTAAACTCTAAATAAAACATCATTATAAACTTGCTATAAAAATTGCTCCTGTGGGGATGTCCACAGTATTGAGTATGTAAGTCGCTTTGGATAAAAGCGTCTAACAAGTAACATGTAATGTAATAAACTTCACCAAAGGACCGGAAATTCATTTATTTGTGTCTGCGTCTGGATCACTCTCCAACCCTCCTGTGTAGTAATGGCAAAAGGATATAGGACATAATAGAGTCTAGAGTTATTAATGCAGTTGGTGACTAATCATGACGATGTTGGAGAGACGTATTGTTGAAGTGATTTCCTTGCTCAAACATCCGAGCTAGCCAGGATTTGAACCTAGAATCTTCTGATCCGTAGTCAGACGCGTTATCCGTTGCGCCACTAGCCCTGTGATTTATCGCTAGTATCTACGTCAACAGTATGGCAAGATGTTTTTCTGAGTTCTGTGTTGTGATATATTGGTGGAAGACTGGATATTATATTTCCTCTCATTTAATCTACATTATTTTCTTATCAGTTGATTATAGAGTCTCTGGGACATTACTGCAGGGGAAAAACATGTTTATCTGTGTGGCCACAACGCTGAGTACTACCCACTATACTGAAACGGCCACAAGCGCTTCATTTTTATAGCAGAGTTGGAACTTTGATATTGTGTGACAACATACTTTAAAGGATTTTGTCATTCAGGGCCGAATTTTGTTTTTGAAAAAACAGATGATTAGCAAGTAATTCTAAAAAGCCCTACGAGCTTCCATGAATGCTGGGAATGCTTGACATTATAGGGTTCAGGGTTATTTATGCAGTTGGTGAAAGCCCATTAACCCATAGTACCAGATGTTCAATGACTATTCATTTATATATTGGAGAGATGTACTGTTGAAGTGATTTCCTGTCTCAAAGGATCCGAGCTAGCCAGGATTTGAACTTAGAATCTTCTGATCTGTAGTCAGACGCTTTATCCGTTGCGCCACTAGCCCTGTGAATTCCCTGTGCCATCTGTGTCAACGGTATGGCAAGATGTTTTTCTGAGTTTTGCGTTGTGATAGATTGGTGGAAGACTGAATATTATATTTCCTTTCATTTAATCTACATTGTTTTCTTATTGCTTGTATACATATAACATTAAACACGGGTACAAACTATGTAGGGGGCACCCAGATTTGAACTGGGGACCTCTTGATCTGCAGTCAAATGCTCTACCACTGAGCTATACCCCCTCTGGTAACCTGCTATCAGTTGATTATAGAGTCTCTGGGACATTACTGCAGGGGAAAAAACATGTTTATCTGTGTGGCCACAACGCTGAGTACTACCCACTATACTGAAACGGCCACAAGCGCTTCATTCTTATAGCAGAGTTGGAACTTTGATATTGTGTGACAACATACTTTAAAGGATTTTGTCATTCAGGGCGAATTTTGTTTTTGAAAAAACAGATGATTAGCAAGTCATTCTAAAAGTCCTATGAATGCTGGGAATGCTTGACATTATAGGGTTCCAATTTCTGATTGGCTGGGCGAATTGCAAACCACGCCCCGTAAAACTCGGAAAAGTTTTTCGAAGCCGCCATTGTATTTGATGGCATTAGCATTATTAGCATTAGCCCGCGCACCAACGGAGAGAGAATAACTTGTGGCAACACATAAAAAAACATTGGAGCGGTGGAGTGATGAGGAGGGTGTCGGCGTTCTGGCGACTACCCCAACTCCGGGGACTTCGGTTGGCAGTATACGCCGTGAAGTTGTTTGCTTGCCTGCCAGTAAACCCAAAGCAGAGAAGAAGAAGAAGTGATATCAACGGCTTTCATATGCGTAATCTCCCTCAAGGAACTTATTCCGGTGTGTGAACGCGATCACCGCTTAGTTCCATGGGGGTTCTCAGTGCTGGGAACTAAGTACGGCAAAGTATTTGGTGTGAAAGCGGCTAATGACTATTCATGTTTACGTTGGAGAGATGTACTGTTGAAGTGATTTCCTGGCTAAAGTTAACCGAGCTAGCCAGGATTTGAACCTAGAATATTCTGATCCGTAGTCAGACGCGTTATCCGTTGCGCCACTAGCCCTGTGATTTTCCTTTGGTATCTGCGTCAACAGTATGGTCACATGCTTTTCTGAGTTCTGTGTTGTGATAGATTGGTGGAAGACTGCATATCATATTTACTCTCATTTAATCTACATTGTTTTCTTATGTGATATGATATCATAAGTTACACTGACAAATTGCAAATATAAGTGAAGATAAAGCAACCACATTAAAGCTGGCATCGAAATAGGGTTGTTGCGGCAACACAGACAGTACGGTTTAACTATATGATAACGGCCCATTTGTTCATTGAGTGCTTTGTAATTGATTTGCACATCATTGCTTGTATACATATACATTACACACGGGTAAAAACTATGTAGGGGGCACCCAGATTTGAACTAGGGACCTCTTGATCTGCAGTCAAATGCTCTACCACTGAGCTATACCCCCTGTATTAAATAGTTTTCAGTTGCACATTCAATATCTGTGAAACTATTGTAGGACAAAAAATGTTATTAACCACTATACTAAACAGCCACTTGGTTCACCGCGCACTTCATTGATCTTATAGCAGAGTTGGGATTTTGAATATTGTGACAACAAATACTTACTTTGTCCTTCAGGGCCCAATTTTTGTTTTTGAACTACAGAAGATCAGCAAGTAACACTAACAATTCCTATAAGACTCCAATAAAGCTGTGAATGCTTGACATTATAGAGTCTATATGTATTAATGCAGTTGGTGACTAATCATGACGATGTTGGAGAGACGTATTGTTGAAGTGAGTTCCTTGCTAAAACATCCGAGCTAGCCAGGATTTGAACCTAGAATCTTCTGATCCGTAGTCAGACGCGTTATCCGTTGCGCCACTAGCCCTGTGATTTCCCTTTGGTATCTGCGTCAACAGTATGGTCACATGCTTTTCTGAGTTCTGTGTTGTAATAGATTGGTGGAAGACTGCATATCATATTTCCGCTCATTTCATCTACATTGTTATCTACTCACACATTAAAAAAAGAAGTGAAGATAGAGCGATTTAAAGCAACAACATTAAAGCTGGCATCGAAATATAGTTGTTGCGGCAACACAGACAGTACGGTTAACTATATGATAACGGCCCATCTGTTAATTGAGTGCTTTGTAATTGATCAACACATCATTGCTTGTATACATATAACATTAAACACAGGTTCAAATTATGTAGGGGGCACCCAGATTTGAACTGGGGACCTCTTGATCTGCAGTCAAATGCTCTACCACTGAGCTATACCCCTTCTGGTAACCTGCTATCAGTTGATTATAGAGTCTCTGGGACATTACTGCAGGGGAAAAAACATGTTTATCTGTGTGGCCACAACGCTCAGTACTACCCACTATACTGAAACGGCCACAAGCGCTTCATTCTTATAGCAGAGTTGGAACTTTGATATTGTGTGACAACATACTTTAAAGGATTTTGTCATTCAGGGCCGAATTTTGTTTTTGAAAAAACAGATGATTAGCAAGTCATTCTAAAAAGTCCTATGAATGCTGGGAATGCTTGACATTATAGGGTTCCAATTTCTGATTGGCTGGGCGAATTGCAAACCACGCCCCGTAAAACTCGGAAAAGTTTTTCGAAGCCGCCATTGTATTTGATGGCATTAGCATTATTAGCATTAGCCCGCGCACCAACGGAGAGAGCATAACTTGTGGCAACACATAAAAAAACATTGGAGCGGTGGAGTGATGAGGAGGTGTCGGCGTTCTGGCGACTACCCCAACTCCGGGGACTTCGGTTGGCAGTATACGCCGTGAAGTTGTTTGCTGCCTGCCAGTAAACCCAAAGCAGAAGAAGAAGAAGTGACATCAACGGCTTCATATGCGTAATCTTCCCTCAAGGAACTTATTCCGGTGTGAACGCGATCGCCGCTTATGGCGCGTTTCCACTGCAGCGGGGTAGCCCCGTTTAAGCGTTCCTAAGCGTCCTCGCTCTGGCCTCGGGCTGCCTCGCTGGCCGGCCCAGGCCGTGGCGCATTTCCATTACAGTTTAGGACCTGGGCTAGCAACGCAGTGTAGGGCGGGGCGATCGGCTTTGTTTTTGTTCACATTTCGAGTTGTTCCGTCGAGCTCCCGCTGGATTTTATCATCCCCAATGAGATGAAGGAACGTCGTCACCTCCTCGGTCGACCACGGTGTGCTTTTCTTAGAAGTAGCCATTTTTGTAGCTCCTCCGTTTACAAAATGCTGTGTATAAAAATGCTGCAAGCTTGCTTCTAGATATATATGCGACGCTAGGGATGAACTCGCGCGCAATCTTGTGACGATTCTCTCTGACCAATCAGCAGTCGAGAGTGTTGACGTCATTAGTTCAGCCCTGGCCCTGGTCTGAGGGAACCACGATTTTATGAGGCTGGAAAAAGAGGGAAAAAGTACCCGCTAGCCGGTACTAGGCTATATGGAAACGCCACCAAAAACCGGCCTGGCCGCTTGAGGACGGTTAAGGACGCTTAAACGGGGCTACCCGCTGCAGTGGAAACGCGCCATTAGTTCCATGGCGGTTCTCAGTGCTGGGAACTAAGTACGGAAAAGTATTTGGTGTGAAAGCGGCTAATGACTATTCATGTTTACGTTGGAGAGATGTACTGTTGAAATGATTTCCTGAATAAAGTTGACCGAGCTAGCCAGGATTTGAACCTAGAATCTTCTGATCCGTAGTCAGACGCGTTATCCGTTGCGCCACTAGCCCTGTGATTTCCCTTTGGTATCTGCGTCAACAGTATGGTCACATGCTTTTCTGAGTTCTGTGTTGTGATAGATTGGTGGAAGACTGCATATCATATTTACTCTCATTTAATCTACATTGTTTTCTTATGTGATATGATATCATAAGTTACACTGACAAATTGCAAATATAAGTGAAGATAAAGCAACCACATTAAAGCTGGCATCGAAATAGGGTTGTTGCGGCAACACAGACAGTACGGTTAACTATATGATAACGGCCCATTTGTTCATTGAGTGCTTTGTAATTTATTTGCACATCATTGCTTGTATACATATAACATTACACACGGGTAAAAACTATGTAGGGGGCACCCAGATTTGAACTAGGGACCTCTTGATCTGCAGTCAAATGCTATACCACTGAGCTATACCCCCTGTATTAAACAGTTTTCAGTTGCACATTCAGTATCTGTGAAACTATTGTAGGACAAAAAATGTTATTAACCACTATACTAAACAGCCACTTGGTTCACCGCGCACTTCATTGATCTTATAGCAGAGTTGGGATTTTGAATATTGTGACACAAATACTTACTTTGTCCTTCAGGGCCCAATTTTGTTTTTGAACTACAGAAGATCAGCAAGTAACACTAACAATTCCTGTAAGACTCCAAGAAAGCTGTGAATGCTTGACATTATAGAGTCTATATGTATTAATGCAGTTGGTGACTAATCATGACGATGTTGGAGAGACGTATTGTTGAAGTGAGTTCCTTGCTAAAACATCCGAGCTAGCCAGGATTTGAACCTAGAATCTTCTGATCCGTAGTCAGACGCGTTATCCGTTGCGCCACTAGCCCTGTGATTTCCCTTTGGTATCTGCGTCAACAGTATGGTCACATGCTTTTCTGAGTTCTGTGTTGTGATAGATTGGTGGAAGACTGCATATCATATTTCCGCTCATTTCATCTACATTGTTATCTACTCACACATTAAAAAAAGAAGTGAAGATAGAGCGATTTAAAGCAACAACATTAAAGCTGGCAACGAAATATAGTTGTTGCGGCAACACAGACAGTACGGTTAACTATATGATAACGGCCCATCTGTTAATTGAGTGCTTTGTAATTGATCAACACATCATTGCTTGTACAGTATACATATAACATTAAACACAGGTTCAAATTATGTAGGGGGCACCCAGATTTGAACTGGGGACCTCTTGATCTGCAGTCAAATGCTCTACCACTGAGCTATACCCCCTCTGGTAACCTGCTATCAGTTGATTATAGAGTCTCTGGGACATTACTGCAGGGGAAAAACATGTTTATCTGTGTGGCCACAACGCTGAGTACTAACCACTATACTGAAACGGCCACAAGCGCTTCATTCTTATAGCAGAGTTGGAACTTTGAAATTGTGTGACAACATATGTAGGAGCCATTTTATGGGTGTTGATGGCATGTCAGTTTATTTAATTTATATGTATAGTGCAATACTATTTTAAACACTTGGTGGCGGGGTTTAGCTGCACCGGGTGTATAAAAGGGGTCATAGGTGACAGGAAAGGACAAGACACAGGAGGAAGAGAGCATACCGATTTCACCAGCCCGGCAGATGCTCACCACAACTATTGACTGTAATTAAACCTTGGTATGTAAACTCTAAATAAAACATCATTATAAACTTGCTATAAAAATTGCTCCTGTGGGGATGTCCACAGTATTGAGTATGTAAGTCGCTTTGGATAAAAGCGTCTAACAAGTAACATGTAATGTAATAAACTTCACCAAAGGACCGGAAATTCATTTATTTGTGTCTGCGTCTGGATCACTCTCCAACCCTCCTGTGTAGTAATGGCAAAAGGATATAGGACATTATAGAGTCTAGAGTTATTAATGCAGTTGGTGACTAATCATGACGATGTTGGAGAGACGTACTGTTGAAGTGACTTCCTTGCTCAAACATCCGAGCTAGCCAGGATTTGAACCTAGAATCTTCTGATCCGTAGTCAGACGCGTTATCCGTTGCGCCACTAGCCCTGTGATTTCCCTTTGGTATCTGCGTCAACAGTATGGTCACATGCTTTTCTGAGTTCTGTGTTGTGATAGATTGGTGGAAGACTGCATATCATATTTACTCTCATTTAATCTACATTGTTTTCTTATGTGATATGATATCATAAGTTACACTGACAAATTGCAAATATAAGTGAAGATAAAGCAACCACATTAAAGCTGGCATCGAAATAGGGTTGTTGCGGCAACACAGACAGTACGGTTAACTATATGATAACGGCCCATTTGTTCATTGAGTGCTTTGTAATTTATTTGCACATCATTGCTTGTATACATATAACATTACACACGGGTAAAAACTATGTAGGGGGCACCCAGATTTGAACTAGGGACCTCTTGATCTGCAGTCAAATGCTATACCACTGAGCTATACCCCCTGTATTAAACAGTTTTCAGTTGCACATTCAGTATCTGTGAAACTATTGTAGGACAAAAAATGTTATTAACCACTATACTAAACAGCCACTTGGTTCACCGCGCACTTCATTGATCTTATAGCAGAGTTGGGATTTTGAATATTGTGACACAAATACTTACTTTGTCCTTCAGGGCCCAATTTTGTTTTTGAACTACAGAAGATCAGCAAGTAACACTAACAATTCCTATAAGACTCCAAGAAAGCTGTGAATGCTTGACATTATAGAGTCTATATGTATTAATGCAGTTGGTGACTAATCATGACGATGTTGGAGAGATGTACTGTTGAAGTGATTTCCTGGCTAAAGTTAACCGAGCTAGCCAGGATTTGAACCTAGAATCTTCTGATCCGTAGTCAGACGCGTTATCCGTTGCGCCACTAGCCCTGTGATTTCCCTTTGGTATCTGCGTCAACAGTATGGTCACATGCTTTTCTGAGTTCTGTGTTGTGATAGATTGGTGGAAGACTGCATATCATATTTACTCTCATTTAATCTACATTGTTTTCTTATGTGATATGATATCATAAGTTACACTGACAAATTGCAAATATAAGTGAAGATAAAGCAACCACATTAAAGCTGGCATCAAAATAGGGTTGTTGCGGCAACACAGACAGTACAGTTAACTATATGATAACGGCCCATTTGTTCATTGAGTGCTTTGTAATTGATTTGCACATCATTGCTTGTATACATATAACATTACACACGGGTAAAAACTATGTAGGGGGCACCCAGATTTGAACTAGGGACCTCTTGATCTGCAGTCAAATGCTCTACCACTGAGCTATACCCCCTGTATTAAACAGTTTTTCAGTTGCACATTCAGTATCTGTGAAACTATTGTAGGACAAAAAATGTTATTAACCACTATACTAAACAGCCACTTGGTTCACCGCGCACTTCATTGATCTTATAGCAGAGTTGGGATTTTGAATATTGTGACACAAATACTTACTTTGTCCTTCAGGGCCCAATTTTGTTTTTGAACTACAGAAGATCAGCAAGTAACACTAACAATTCCTGTAAGACTCCAAGAAAGCTGTGAATGCTTGACATTATAGAGTCTATATGTATTAATGCAGTTGGTGACTAATCATGACGATGTTGGAGAGACGTATTGTTGAAGTGAGTTCCTTGCTAAAACATCCGAGCTAGCCAGGATTTGAACCTAGAATCTTCTGATCCGTAGTCAGACGCGTTATCCGTTGCGCCACTAGCCCTGTGATTTCCCTTTGGTATCTGCGTCAACAGTATGGTCACATGCTTTTCTGAGTTCTGTGTTGTGATAGATTGGTGGAAGACTGCATATCATATTTCCGCTCATTTCATCTACATTGTTATCTACTCACACATTAAAAAAAGAAGTGAAGATAGAGCGATTTAAAGCAACAACATTAAAGCTGGCAACGAAATATAGTTGTTGCGGCAACACAGACAGTACGGTTAACTATATGATAACGGCCCATCTGTTAATTGAGTGCTTTGTAATTGATCAACACATCATTGCTTGTACAGTATACATATAACATTAAACACAGGTTCAAATTATGTAGGGGGGCACCCAGATTTGAACTGGGGACCTCTTGATCTGCAGTCAAATGCTCTACCACTGAGCTATACCCCCTCTGGTAACCTGCTATCAGTTGATTATAGAGTCTCTGGGACATTACTGCAGGGGAAAAACATGTTTATCTGTGTGGCCACAACGCTGAGTACTAACCACTATACTGAAACGGCCACAAGCGCTTCATTCTTATAGCAGAGTTGGAACTTTGAAATTGTGTGACAACATATGTAGGAGCCATTTTATGGGTGTTGATGGCATGTCAGTTTATTTAATTTATATGTATAGTGCAATACTATTTTAAACACTTGGTGGCGGGGTTTAGCTGCACCGGGTGTATAAAAGGGGTCATAGGTGACAGGAAAGGACAAGACACAGGAGGAAGAGAGCATACCGATTTCACCAGCCCGGCAGATGCTCACCACAACTATTGACTGTAATTAAACCTTGGTATGTAAACTCTAAATAAAACATCATTATAAACTTGCTATAAAAATTGCTCCTGTGGGGATGTCCACAGTATTGAGTATGTAAGTCGCTTTGGATAAAAGCGTCTAACAAGTAACATGTAATGTAATAAACTTCACCAAAGGACCGGAAATTCATTTATTTGTGTCTGCGTCTGGATCACTCTCCAACCCTCCTGTGTAGTAATGGCAAAAGGATATAGGACATTATAGAGTCTAGAGTTATTAATGCAGTTGGTGACTAATCATGACGATGTTGGAGAGACGTACTGTTGAAGTGACTTCCTTGCTCAAACATCCGAGCTAGCCAGGATTTGAACCTAGAATCTTCTGATCCGTAGTCAGACGCGTTATCCGTTGCGCCACTAGCCCTGTGATTTCCCTTTGGTATCTGCGTCAACAGTATGGTCACATGCTTTTCTGAGTTCTGTGTTGTGATAGATTGGTGGAAGACTGCATATCATATTTACTCTCATTTAATCTACATTGTTTTCTTATGTGATATGATATCATAAGTTACACTGACAAATTGCAAATATAAGTGAAGATAAAGCAACCACATTAAAGCTGGCATCAAAATAGGGTTGTTGCGGCAACACAGACAGTACGGTTAACTATATGATAACGGCCCATTTGTTCATTGAGTGCTTTGTAATTGATTTGCACATCATTGCTTGTATACATATAACATTACACACGGGTAAAAACTATGTAGGGGGCACCCAGATTTGAACTACGGACCTCTTGATCTGCAGTCAAATGCTCTACCACTGAGCTATACCCCCTGTATTAAATAGTTTTCAGTTGCACATTCAATATCTGTGAAACTATTGTAGGACAAAAAATGTTATTAACCACTATACTAAACAGCCACTTGGTTCACCGCGCACTTCATTGATCTTATAGCAGAGTTGGGATTTTGAATATTGTGACAACAAATACTTACTTTGTCCTTCAGGGCCCAATTTTGTTTTTGAACTACAGAAGATCAGCAAGTAACACTAACAATTCCTATAAGACTCCAAGAAAGCTGTGAATGCTTGACATTATAGAGTCTATATGTATTAATGCAGTTGGTGACTAATCATGACGATGTTGGAGAGACGTATTGTTGAAGTGAGTTCCTTGCTAAAACATCCGAGCTAGCCAGGATTTGAACCTAGAATCTTCTGATCCGTAGTCAGACGCGTTATCCGTTGCGCCACTAGCCCTGTGACTTTCCCATTGGTATCTGCGTCAACAGTATGGTCACATGCTTTTCTGAGTTCTTTGTTGTGATAGATTGGTGAAAGACTGCATATGATATTTCCGCTCATTTCATCTACATTGTTATCTACTCACACATTAAAAAAGAAGTGAAGATAGAGCGATTTAAAGCAACAACATTAAAGCTGGCATCGAAATATAGTTGTTGCGGCAACACAGACAGTACGGTTATCATAAGTATATGATAACGGCCCATCTGTTAATTGAGTGCTTTGTAATTGATCAACACATCATTGCTTGTATACATATAACATTAAACATAGGTTCAAATTATGTAGGGGGCACCCAGATTTGAACTGGGGACCTCTTGATCTGCAGTCAAATGCTCTACCACTGAGCTATACCCCCTCTGGTAATCTGCTATCAGTTGATTATAGAGTCTCTGGGACATTACTGCAGGGGAAAAACATGTTTATCTGTGTGGTCACAACGCTGAGTACTAACCACTATACTGAAACGGCCACAAGCGCTTCATTCTTATAGCAGAGTTGGAACTTTGAAATTGTGTGACAACATATGTAGGAGCCATTTTATGGGTGTTGATGGCATGTCAGTTTATTTAATTTATATGTATAGTGCAATACTATTTTAAACACTTGGTGGCGGGGTTTAGCTGCACCGGGTGTATAAAAGGGGTCATAGGTGACAGGAAAGGACGAGACACAGGAGGAAGAGAGGATACCGATTTCACCAGCCCGGCATGCTCACCACAACTATTGACTGTAATTAAACCTTGGTATGTAAACGCTAAATAAAACATCATTATAAACTTGCTATAAAAATTGCTCCTGTGGGGATGTCCACAGTATTGAGTATGTAAGTCGCTTTGGATAAAAGCGTCTAACAAGTAACATGTAATGTAATAAACTTCACCAAAGGACCGGAAATTCATTTATTTGTGTCTGCGTCTGGATCACTCTCCAACCCTCCTGTGTAGTAATGGCAAAAGGATATAGGACATTATAGAGTCTAGAGTTATTAATGCAGTTGGTGACTAATCATGACGATGTTGGAGAGACGTATTGTTGAAGTGACTTCCTTGCTCAAACATCCGAGCTAGCCAGGATTTGAACCTAGAATCTTCTGATCCGTAGTCAGACGCGTTATCCGTTGCGCCACTAGCCCTGTG
The DNA here is from genome assembly GCF_902827175.1 of Gymnodraco acuticeps. NCBI lineage: Eukaryota > Metazoa > Chordata > Actinopteri > Perciformes > Bathydraconidae > Gymnodraco > Gymnodraco acuticeps. The sequence continues at coordinate 1,746,823 of NW_022989890.1, read as the reverse complement.
ATTTCCCGCTAGTATCTGCGTCAACAGTATGGCAAGATGTTTTTCTGAGTTCTGTGTTGTGATATATTGGTGGAAGACTGGATATTATATTTCCTCTCATTTAATCTACATTATTTTCTTATCAGTTGATTATAGAGTCTCTGGGACATTACTGCAGGGGAAAAACATGTTTATCTGTGTGGCCACAACGCTGAGTACTACCCACTATACTGAAACGGCCACAAGCGCTTCATTCTTATAGCAGAGTTGGAACTTTGATATTGTGTGACAACATACTTTAAAGGATTTTGTCGTTCAGGGCCGAATTTTGTTTTTGAAAAAACAGATGATTAACAAGTAATTCTAAAAAGCCCTACGAGCTTCCATGAATGCTGGAAATGCTTGACATTATAGGGTTCAGGGTTATTTATGCAGTTGGTGAAAGCCCATTAACCCATAGTACCAGATGTTCAATGACTATTCATTTATATATTGGAGAGATGTACTGTTGAAGTGATTTCCTGTCTCAAAGGATCCGAGCTAGCCAGGATTTGAACTTAGAATCTTCTGATCTGTAGTCAGACGCTTTATCCGTTGCGCCACTAGCCCTGTGAATTCCCTGTGCCATCTGTGTCAACGGTATGGCAAGATGTTTTTCTGAGTTTTGTGTTGTGATAGATTGGTGGAAGACTGAATATTATATTTCCTTTCATTTAATCTACATTGTTTTCTTATTGCTTGTATACATATAACATTAAACACGGGTACAAACTATGTAGGGGGCACCCAGATTTGAACTGGGGACCTCTTGATCTGCAGTCAAATGCTCTACCACTGAGCTATACCCCCTCTGGTAACCTGCTATCAGTTGATTATAGAGTCTCTGGGACATTACTGCAGGGGAAAAACATGTTTATCTGTGTGGCCACAACGCTGAGTACTACCCACTATACTGAAACGGCCACAAGCGCTTCATTCTTATAGCAGAGTTGGAACTTTGATATTGTGTGACAACATACTTTAAAGGATTTTGTCATTCAGGGCCGAATTTTGTTTTTGAAAAAACAGATGATTAGCAAGTCATTCTAAAAAGTCCTATGAATGCTGGGAATGCTTGACATTATAGGGTTCCAATTTCTGATTGGCTGGGCGAATTGCAAACCACGCCCCGTAAAACTCGGAAAAGTTTTTCGAAGCCGCCATTGTATTTGATGGCATTAGCATTATTAGCATTAGCCCGCGCACCAACGGAGAGAGAATAACTTGTGGCAACACATAAAAAAACATTGGAGCGGTGGAGTGATGAGGAGGTGTCGGCGTTCTGGCGACTACCCCAACTCCGGGGACTTCGGTTGGCAGTATACGCCGTGAAGTTGTTTGCTGCCTGCCAGTAAACCCAAAGCAGAAGAAGAAGAAGTGATATCAACGGCTTCATATGCGTAATCTTCCCTCAAGGAACTTATTCCGGTGTGAACGCGATCGCCGCTTATGGCGCGTTTCCACTGCAGCGGGGTAGCCCCGTTTAAGCGTTCCTAAGCGTCCTCGCTCTGGCCTCGGGCTGCCTCGCTGGCCGGCCCAGGCCGTGGCGCATTTCCATTACAGTTTAGGACCTGGGCTAGCAACGCAGTGTAGGCGGGGCGATCGGCTTTGTTTTTGTTCACATTTCGAGTTGTTCCGTCGAGCTCCCGCTGGATTTTATCATCCCCAATGAGATGAAGGAACGTCGTCACCTCCTCGGTCGACCACGGTGTGCTTTTCTTAGAAGTAGCCATTTTTGTAGCTCCTCCGTTTACAAAATGCTGTGTATAAAAATGCTGCAAGCTTGCTTCTAGATATATATGCGACGCTAGGGATGAACTCGCGCGCAATCTTGTGACGATTCTCTCTGACCAATCAGCAGTCGAGAGTGTTGACGTCATTAGTTCAGCCCTGGCCCTGGTCTGAGGGAACCACGATTTTATGAGGCCGGAAAAGAGGGAAAAAAGTACCCGCTAGCCGGTACTAGGCTATATGGAAACGCCACCAAAAACCGGCCTGGCCGCTTGAGGACGGTTAAGGACGCTTAAACGGGGCTACCCGCTGCAGTGGAAACGCGCCATTAGTTCCATGGGGGTTCTCAGTGCTGGGAACTAAGTACGGAAAAGTATTTGGTGTGAAAGCGGCTAATGACTATTCATGTTTACGTTGGAGAGATGTACTGTTGAAATGATTTCCTGAATAAAGTTGACCGAGCTAGCCAGGATTTGAACCTAGAATCTTTTGATCCGTTGTCAGACGCGTTATCCGTTGCGCCACTAGCCCTGTGATTTCCCTTTGGTATCTGCGTCAACAGTATGGTCACATGCTTTTCTGAGTTCTGTGTTGTGATAGATTGGTGGAAGACTGCATATCATATTTACTCTCATTTAATCTACATTGTTTTCTTATGTGATATGATATCATAAGTTACACTGACAAATTGCAAATATAAGTGAAGATAAAGCAACCACATTAAAGCTGGCATCGAAATAGGGTTGTTGCGGCAACACAGACAGTACGGTTAACTATATGATAACGGCCCATTTGTTCATTGAGTGCTTTGTAATTTATTTGCACATCATTGCTTGTATACATATAACATTACACACGGGTAAAAACTATGTAGGGGGCACCCAGATTTGAACTAGGGACCTCTTGATCTGCAGTCAAATGCTATACCACTGAGCTATACCCCCTGTATTAAACAGTTTTCAGTTGCACATTCAGTATCTGTGAAACTATTGTAGGACAAAAAATGTTATTAACCACTATACTAAACAGCCACTTGGTTCACCGCGCACTTCATTGATCTTATAGCAGAGTTGGGATTTTGAATATTGTGACACAAATACTTACTTTGTCCTTCAGGGCCCAATTTTGTTTTTGAACTACAGAAGATCAGCAAGTAACACTAACAATTCCTATAAGACTCCAAGAAAGCTGTGAATGCTTGACATTATAGAGTCTATATGTATTAATGCAGTTGGTGACTAATCATGACGATGTTGGAGAGATGTACTGTTGAAGTGATTTCCTGGCTAAAGTTAACCGAGCTAGCCAGGATTTGAACCTAGAATCTTCTGATCCGTAGTCAGACGCGTTTCCCGTTGCGCCACTAGCCCTGTGATTTCCCTTTGGTATCTGCGTCAACAGTATGGTCACATGCTTTTCTGAGTTCTGTGTTGTGATAGATTGGTGGAAGACTGCATATCATATTTACTCTCATTTAATCTACATTGTTTTCTTATGTGATATGATATCATAAGTTACACTGACAAATTGCAAATATAAGTGAAGATAAAGCAACCACATTAAAGCTGGCATCAAAATAGGGTTGTTGCGGCAACACAGACAGTACGGTTAACTATATGATAACGGCCCATTTGTTCATTGAGTGCTTTGTAATTGATTTGCACATCATTGCTTGTATACATATAACATTACACACGGGTAAAAACTATGTAGGGGGCACCCAGATTTGAACTACGGACCTCTTGATCTGCAGTCAAATGCTCTACCACTGAGCTATACCCCCTGTATTAAATAGTTTTCAGTTGCACATTCAATATCTGTGAAACTATTGTAGGACAAAAAATGTTATTAACCACTATACTAAACAGCCACTTGGTTCACCGCGCACTTCATTGATCTTATAGCAGAGTTGGGATTTTGAATATTGTGACAACAAATACTTACTTTGTCCTTCAGGGCCCAATTTTGTTTTTGAACTACAGAAGATCAGCAAGTAACACTAACAATTCCTATAAGACTCCAAGAAAGCTGTGAATGCTTGACATTATAGAGTCTATATGTATTAATGCAGTTGGTGACTAATCATGACGATGTTGGAGAGACGTATTGTTGAAGTGAGTTCCTTGCTAAAACATCCGAGCTAGCCAGGATTTGAACCTAAAATCTTCTGATCCGTAGTCAGACGCGTTATCCGTTGCGCCACTAGCCCTGTGATTTCCCTTTGGTATCTGCGTCAACAGTATGGTCACATGCTTTTCTGAGTTCTTTGTTGTGATAGATTGGTGAAAGACTGCATATCATATTTCCGCTCATTTCATCTACATTGTTATCTACTCACACATTAAAAAAAGAAGTGAAGATAGAGCGATTTAAAGCAACAACATTAAAGCTGGCATCGAAATATAGTTGTTGCGGCAACACAGACAGTACGGTTATCATAAGTATATGATAACGGCCCATCTGTTAATTGAGTGCTTTGTAATTGATCAACACATCATTGCTTGTATACATATAACATTAAACATAGGTTCAAATTATGTAGGGGGCACCCAGATTTGAACTGGGGACCTCTTGATCTGCAGTCAAATGCTCTACCACTGAGCTATACCCCCTCTGGTAACCTGCTATCAGTTGATTATAGAGTCTCTGGGACATTACTGCAGGGGAAAAACATGTTTATCTGTGTGGCCACAACGCTGAGTACTACCCACTATACTGAAACGGCCACAAGCGCTTCATTCTTATAGCAGAGTTGGAACTTTGATATTGTGTGACAACATATTTTAAAGGATTTTGTCATTCAGGGCCGAATTTTGTTTTTGAAAAAACAGATGATTAGCAAGTCATTCTAAAAAGTCCTATGAATGCTGGGAATGCTTGACATTATAGGGTTCCAATTTCTGATTGGCTGGGCGAATTGCAAACCACGCCCCTTAAAACTCGGAAAAGTTTTTCGAAGCCGCCATTGTATTTGATGGCATTAGCATTATTAGCATTAGCCCGCGCACCAACGGAGAGAGAATAACTTGTGGCAACACATAAAAAAACATTGGAGCGGTGGAGTGATGAGGAGGTGTCGGCGTTCTGACGACTACCCCAACTCCGGGGACTTCGGTTGGCAGTATACGCCGTGAAGTTGTTTGCTGCCTGCCAGTAAACCCAAAGCAGAAGAAGAAGAAGTGATATCAACGGCTTCATATGCGTAATCTTCCCTCAAGGAACTTATTCCGGTGTGAACGCGATCGCCGCTTAGTTCCATGGGGGTTCTCAGTGCTGGGAACTAAGTACGGCAAAGTATTTGGAAAGCGGCTAATGACTATTCATGTTTACGTTGGAGAGATGTACTGTTGAAGTGATTTCCTGGCTAAAGTTAACCGAGCTAGCCAGGATTTGAACCTAGAATCTTCTGATCCGTAGTCAGACGCGTTATCCGTTGCGCCACTAGCCCTGCGATTTCCCTTTGGTATCTGCGTCAACAGTATGGTCACATGCTTTTCTGAGTTCTGTGTTGTGATAGATTGGTGGAAGACTGCATATCATATTTACTCTCATTTAATCTACATTGTTTTCTTATGTGATATGATATCATAAGTTACACTGACAAATTGCAAATATAAGTGAAGATAAAGCAACCACATTAAAGCTGGCATCGAAATAGGGTTGTTGCGGCAACACAGACAGTACGGTTAACTATATGATAACGGCCCATTTGTTCATTGAGTGCTTTGTAATTGATTTGCACCTCATTGCTTGTATACATATAACATTACACACGGGTAAAAACTATGTAGGGGGCACCCAGATTTGAACTACGGACCTCTTGATCTGCAGTCAAATGCTCTACCACTGAGCTATACCCCCTGTATTAAATAGTTTTCAGTTGCACATTCAATATCTGTGAAACTATTGTAGGACAAAAAATGTTATTAACCACTATACTAAACAGCCACTTGGTTCACCGCGCACTTCATTGATCTTATAGCAGAGTTGGGATTTTGAATATTGTGACAACAAATACTTACTTTGTCCTTCAGGGCCCAATTTTGTTTTTGAACTACAGAAGATCAGCAAGTAACACTAACAATTCCTATAAGACTCCAAGAAAGCTGTGAATGCTTGACATTATAGAGTCTATATGTATTAATGCAGTTGGTGACTAATCATGACGATGTTGGAGAGACGTATTGTTGAAGTGAGTTCCTTGCTAAAACATCCGAGCTAGCCAGGATTTGAACCTAGAATCTTCTGATCCGTAGTCAGACGCGTTATCCGTTGCGCCACTAGCCCTGTGATTTCCCTTTGGTATCTGCGTCAACAGTATGGTCACATGCTTTTCTGAGTTCTGTGTTGTGATAGATTGGTGGAAGACTGCATATCATATTTCCGCTCATTTCATCTACATTGTTATCTACTCACACATTAAAAAAAGAAGTGAAGATAGAGCGATTTAAAGCAACAACATTAAAGCTGGCATCGAAATATAGTTGTTGCGGCAACACAGACAGTACGGTTAACTATATGATAACGGCCCATCTGTTAATTGAGTGCTTTGTAATTGATCAACACATTATTGCTTGTACATATAACATTAAACACAGGTTCAAATTATGTAGGGGGCACCCAGATTTGAACTGGGGACCTCTTGATCTGCAGTCAAATGCTCTACCACTGAGCTATACCCCCTCTGGTAATCTGCTATCAGTTGATTATAGAGTCTCTGGGACATTACTGCAGGGGAAAAACATGTTTATCTGTGTGGTCCACAACGCTGAGTACTAACCACTATACTGAAACGGCCACAAGCGCTTCATTCTTATAGCAGAGTTGGAACTTTGAAATTGTGTGACAACATATGTAGGAGCCATTTTATGGGTGTTGATGGCATGTCAGTTTATTTAATTTATATGTATAGTGCAATACTATTTTAAACACTTGGTGGCGGGGTTTAGCTGCACCGGGTGTATAAAAGGGGTCATAGGTGACAGGAAAGGACGAGACACAGGAGGAAGAGAGGATACCGATTTCACCAGCCCGGCAGATGCTCACCACAACTATTGACTGTAATTAAACCTTGGTATGTAAACGCTAAATAAAACATCATTATAAACTTGCTATAAAAATTGATCCTGTGGGGATGTCCACAGTATTGAGTATGTAAGTCGCTTTGGATAAAAGCGTCTAACAAGTAACATGTAATGTAATAAACTTCACCAAAGGACCGGAAATTCATTTATTTGTGTCTGCGTCTGGATCACTCTCCAACCCTCCTGTGTAGTAATGGCAAAAGGATATAGGACATTATAGAGTCTAGAGTTATTAATGCAGTTGGTGACTAATCATGACGATGTTGGAGAGACGTATTGTTGAAGTGACTTCCTTGCTCAAACATCCGAGCTAGCCAGGATTTGAACCTAGAATCTTCTGATCCGTAGTCAGACGCGTTATCCGTTGCGCCACTAGCCCTGTGATTTCCCGCTAGTATCTGCGTCAACAGTATGGCAAGATGTTTTTCTGAGTTCTGTGTTGTGATATATTGGTGGAAGACTGGATATTATATTTCCTCTCATTTAATCTACATTATTTTCTTATCAGTTGATTATAGAGTCTCTGGGACATTACTGCAGGGGAAAAACATGTTTATCTGTGTGGCCACAACGCTGAGTACTACCCACTATACTGAAACGGCCACAAGCGCTTCATTCTTATAGCAGAGTTGGAACTTTGATATTGTGTGACAACATACTTTAAAGGATTTTGTCGTTCAGGGCCGAATTTTGTTTTTGAAAAAACAGATGATTAACAAGTAATTCTAAAAAGCCCTACGAGCTTCCATGAATGCTGGAAATGCTTGACATTATAGGGTTCAGGGTTATTTATGCAGTTGGTGAAAGCCCATTAACCCATAGTACCAGATGTTCAATGACTATTCATTTATATATTGGAGAGATGTACTGTTGAAGTGATTTCCTGTCTCAAAGGATCCGAGCTAGCCAGGATTTGAACTTAGAATCTTCTGATCTGTAGTCAGACGCTTTATCCGTTGCGCCACTAGCCCTGTGAATTCCCTGTGCCATCTGTGTCAACGGTATGGCAAGATGTTTTTCTGAGTTTTGTGTTGTGATAGATTGGTGGAAGACTGAATATTATATTTCCTTTCATTTAATCTACATTGTTTTCTTATTGCTTGTATACATATAACATTAAACACGGGTACAAACTATGTAGGGGGGCACCCAGATTTGAACTGGGGACCTCTTGATCTGCAGTCAAATGCTCTACCACTGAGCTATACCCCCTCTGGTAACCTGCTATCAGTTGATTATAGAGTCTCTGGGACATTACTGCAGGGGAAAAACATGTTTATCTGTGTGGCCACAACGCTGAGTACTACCCACTATACTGAAACGGCCACAAGCGCTTCATTCTTATAGCAGAGTTGGAACTTTGATATTGTGTGACAACATACTTTAAAGGATTTTGTCATTCAGGGCCGAATTTTGTTTTTGAAAAAACAGATGATTAGCAAGTCATTCTAAAAAGTCCTATGAATGCTGGGAATGCTTGACATTATAGGGTTCCAATTTCTGATTGGCTGGGCGAATTGCAAACCACGCCCCGTAAAACTCGGAAAAGTTTTTCGAAGCCGCCATTGTATTTGATGGCATTAGCATTATTAGCATTAGCCCGCGCACCAACGGAGAGAGAATAACTTGTGGCAACACATAAAAAAACATTGGAGCGGTGGAGTGATGAGGAGGTGTCGGCGTTCTGGCGACTACCCCAACTCCGGGGACTTCGGTTGGCAGTATACGCCGTGAAGTTGTTTGCTGCCTGCCAGTAAACCCAAAGCAGAAGAAGAAGAAGTGATATCAACGGCTTCATATGCGTAATCTTCCCTCAAGGAACTTATTCCGGTGTGAACGCGATCACCGCTTAGTTCCATGGGGGTTCTCAGTGCTGGGAACTAAGTACGGCAAAGTATTTGGTGTGAAAGCGGCTAATGACTATTCATGTTTACGTTGGAGAGATGTACTGTTGAAGTGATTTCCTGGCTAAAGTTAACCGAGCTAGCCAGGATTTGAACCTAGAATATTCTGATCCGTAGTCAGACGCATTATCCGTTGCGCCACTAGCCCTGTGATTTTCCTTTGGTATCTGCGTCAACAGTATGGTCACATGCTTTTCTGAGTTCTGTGTTGTGATAGATTGGTGGAAGACTGCATATCATATTTACTCTCATTTAATCTACATTGTTTTCTTATGTGATATGATATCATAAGTTACACTGACAAATTGCAAATATAAGTGAAGATAAAGCAACCACACTAAAGCTGGCATCGAAATAGGGTTGTTGCGGCAACACAGACAGTACGGTTAACTATATGATAACGGCCCATTTGTTCATTGAGTGCTTTGTAATTGATTTGCACATCATTGCTTGTATACATATAACATTACACACGGGTAAAAACTATGTAGGGGGCACCCAGATTTGAACTAGGGACCTCTTGATCTGCAGTCAAATGCTCTACCACTGAGCTATACCCCCTGTATTAAATAGTTTTCAGTTGCACATTCAATATCTGTGAAACTATTGTAGGACAAAAAATGTTATTAACCACTATACTAAACAGCCACTTGGTTCACCGCGCACTTCATTGATCTTATAGCAGAGTTGGGATTTTGAATATTGTGACAACAAATACTTACTTTGTCCTTCAGGGCCCAATTTTGTTTTTGAACTACAGAAGATCAGCAAGTAACACTAACAATTCCTATAAGACTCCAAGAAAGCTGTGAATGCTTGACATTATAGAGTCTATATGTATTAATGCAGTTGGTGACTAATCATGACGATGTTGGAGAGACGTATTGTTGAAGTGAGTTCCTTGCTAAAACATCCGAGCTAGCCAGGATTTGAACCTAGAATCTTCTGATCCGTAGTCAGACGCGTTATCCGTTGCGCCACTAGCCCTGTGATTTCCCTTTGGTATCTGCGTCAACAGTATGGTCACATGCTTTTCTGAGTTCTGTGTTGTAATAGATTGGTGGAAGACTGCATATCATATTTCCGCTCATTTCATCTACATTGTTATCTACTCACACATTAAAAAAAGAAGTGAAGATAGAGCGATTTAAAGCAACAACATTAAAGCTGGCATCGAAATATAGTTGTTGCGGCAACACAGACAGTACGGTTAACTATATGATAATGGCCCATCTGTTAATTGAGTGCTTTGTAATTGATCAACACATCATTGCTTGTATACATATAACATTAAACACAGGTTCAAATTATGTAGGGGGCACCCAGATTTGAACTGGGGACCTCTTGATCTGCAGTCAAATGCTCTACCACTGAGCTATACCCCTTCTGGTAACCTGCTATCAGTTGATTATAGAGTCCTCTGGGACATTACTGCAGGGGAAAAACATGTTTATCTGTGTGGCCACAACGCTCAGTACTACCCACTATACTGAAACGGCCACAAGCGCTTCATTCTTATAGCAGAGTTGGAACTTTGATATTGTGTGACAACATACTTTAAAGGATTTTGTCATTCAGGGGCCGAATTTTGTTTTTGAAAAAAACAGATGATTAGCAAGTCATTCTAAAAAGTCCTATGAATGCTGGGAATGCTTGACATTATAGGGTTCCAATTTCTGATTGGCTGGGCGAATTGCAAAACCACGCCCCGTAAAACTCGGAAAAGTTTTTCGAAGCCGCCATTGTATTTGATGGCATTAGCATTATTAGCATTAGCCCGCGCACCAACGGAGAGAGCATAACTTGTGGCAAACACATAAAAAAACATTGGAGCGGTGGAGTGATTGAGGAGGTGTCGGGCGTTCTGGCGACTACCCCAACTCCGGGGACTTCGGTTGGCAGTATACGCCGTGAAGTTGTTTGCTGCCTGCCAGTAAACCCAAAGCAGAAGAAGAAGAAGTGACATCAACGGCTTCATATGCGTAATCTTCCCTCAAGGAACTTATTCCGGTGTGAACGCGATCGCCGCTTATGGCGCGTTTCCACTGCAGCGGGGTAGCCCCGTTTAAGCGTTCCTAAGCGTCCTCGCTCTGGCCTCGGGCTGCCTCGCTGGCCGGCCCAGGCCGTGGCGCATTTCCATTACAGTTTAGGACCTGGGCTAGCAACGCAGTGTAGGCGGGGCGATCGGCTTTGTTTTTGTTCACATTTCGAGTTGTTCCGTCGAGCTCCCGCTGGATTTTATCATCCCCAATGAGATGAAGGAACGTCGTCACCTCCTCGGTCGACCACGGTGTGCTTTTCTTAGAAGTAGCCATTTTTGTAGCTCCTCCGTTTACAAAATGCTGTGTATAAAAATGCTGCAAGCTTGCTTCTAGATATATATGCGACGCTAGGGATGAACTCGCGCGCAATCTTGTGACGATTCTCTCTGACCAATCAGCAGTCGAGAGTGTTGACGTCATTAGTTCAGCCCTGGCCCTGGTCTGAGGGAACCACGATTTTATGAGGCCGGAAAAAGAAGGGAAAAAGTACCCGCTAGCCGGTACTAGGCTATATGGAAACGCCACCAAAAACCGGCCTGGCCGCTTGAGGACGGTTAAGGACGCTTAAACGGGGCTACCCGCTGCAGTGGAAACGCGCCATTAGTTCCATGGGGGTTCTCAGTGCTGGGAACTAAGTACGGAAAAGTATTTGGTGTGAAAGCGGCTAATGACTATTCATGTTTACGTTGGAGAGATGTACTGTTGAAATGATTTCCTGAATAAAGTTGACCGAGCTAGCCAGGATTTGAACCTAGAATCTTCTGATCCGTAGTCAGACGCGTTATCCGTTGCGCCACTAGCCCTGTGATTTCACTTTGGTATCTGCGTCAACAGTATGGTCACATGCTTTTCTGAGTTCTGTGTTGTGATAGATTGGTGGAAGACTGCATATCATATTTACTCTCATTTAATCTACATTGTTTTCTTATGTGATATGATATCATAAGTTACACTGACAAATTGCAAATATAAGTGAAGATAAAGCAACCACATTAAAGCTGGCATCGAAATAGGGTTGTTGCGGCAACACAGACAGTACGGTTAACTATATGATAACGGCCCATTTGTTCATTGAGTGCTTTGTAATTTATTTGCACATCATTGCTTGTATACATATAACATTACACACGGGTAAAAACTATGTAGGGGGCACCCAGATTTGAACTAGGGACCTCTTGATCTGCAGTCAAATGCTATACCACTGAGCTATACCCCCTGTATTAAACAGTTTTCAGTTGCACATTCAGTATCTGTGAAACTATTGTAGGACAAAAATGTTATTAACCACTATACTAAACAGCCACTTGGTTCACCGCGCACTTCATTGATCTTATAGCAGAGTTGGGATTTTGAATATTGTGACACAAATACTTACTTTGTCCTTCAGGGCCCAATTTTGTTTTTGAACTACAGAAGATCAGCAAGTAACACTAACAATTCCTATAAGACTCCAAGAAAGCTGTGAATGCTTTACATTATAGAGTCTATATGTATTAATGCAGTTGGTGACTAATCATGACGATGTTGGAGAGATGTACTGTTGAAGTGATTTCCTGGCTAAAGTTAACCGAGCTAGCCAGGATTTGAACCTAGAATCTTCTGATCCGTAGTCAGACGCGTTATCCGTTGCGCCACTAGCCCTGTGATTTCCCTTTGGTATCTGCGTCAACAGTATGGTCACATGCTTTTCTGAGTTCTGTGTTGTGATAGATTGGTGGAAGACTGCATATCATATTTACTCTCATTTAATCTACATTGTTTTCTTATGTGATATGATATCATAAGTTACACTGACAAATTGCAAATATAAGTGAAGATAAAGCAACCACATTAAAGCTGGCATCAAAATAGGGTTGTTGCGGCAACACAGACAGTACGGTTAACTATATGATAACGGCCCATTTGTTCATTGAGTGCTTTGTAATTGATTTGCACATCATTGCTTGTATACATATAACATTACACACGGGTAAAAACTATGTAGGGGGCACCCAGATTTGAACTAGGGACCTCTTGATCTGCAGTCAAATGCTCTACCACTGAGCTATACCCCCTGTATTAAACAGTTTTCAGTTGCACATTCAGTATCTGTGAAACTATTGTAGGACAAAAAATGTTATTAACCACTATACTAAACAGCCACTTGGTTCACCGCGCACTTCATTGATCTTATAGCAGAGTTGGGATTTTGAATATTGTGACACAAATACTTACTTTGTCCTTCAGGGCCCAATTTTGTTTTTGAACTACAGAAGATCAGCAAGTAACACTAACAATTCCTGTAAGACTCCAAGAAAGCTGTGAATGCTTGACATTATAGAGTCTATATGTATTAATGCAGTTGGTGACTAATCATGACGATGTTGGAGAGACGTATTGTTGAAGTGAGTTCCTTGCTAAAACATCCGAGCTAGCCAGGATTTGAACCTAGAATCTTCTGATCCGTAGTCAGACGCGTTATCCGTTGCGCCACTAGCCCTGTGATTTCCCTTTGGTATCTGCGTCAACAGTATGGTCACATGCTTTTCTGAGTTCTGTGTTGTGATAAATTGGTGGAAGACTGCATATCATATTTACTCTCATTTAATCTACATTGTTTTCTTATGTGATATGATATCATAAGTTACACTGACAAATTGCAAATATAAGTGAAGATAAAGCAACCACATTAAAGCTGGCATCGAAATAGGGTTGTTGCGGCAACACAGACAGTACGGTTAACTATATGATAACGGCCCATTTGTTCATTGAGTGCTTTGTAATTTATTTGCACATCATTGCTTGTATACATATAACATTACACACGGGTAAAAAACTATGTAGGGGGCACCCAGATTTGAACTAGGGACCTCTTGATCTGCAGTCAAATGCTATACCACTGAGCTATACCCCCTGTATTAAACAGTTTTCAGTTGCACATTCAGTATCTGTGAAACTATTGTAGGACAAAAAATGTTATTAACCACTATACTAAACAGCCACTTGGTTCACCGCGCACTTCATTGATCTTATAGCAGAGTTGGGATTTTGAATATTGTGACACAAATACTTACTTTGTCCTTCAGGGCCCAATTTTGTTTTTGAACTACAGAAGATCAGCAAGTAACACTAACAATTCCTATAAGACTCCAAGAAAGCTGTGAATGCTTTACATTATAGAGTCTATATGTATTAATGCAGTTGGTGACTAATCATGACGATGTTGGAGAGATGTACTGTTGAAGTGATTTCCTGGCTAAAGTTAACCGAGCTAGCCAGGATTTGAACCTAGAATCTTCTGATCCGTAGTCAGACGCGTTATCCGTTGCGCCACTAGCCCTGTGATTTCCCTTTGGTATCTGCGTCAACAGTATGGTCACATGCTTTTCTGAGTTCTGTGTTGTGATAGATTGGTGGAAGACTGCATATCATATTTACTCTCATTTAATCTACATTGTTTTCTTATGTGATATGATATCATAAGTTACACTGACAAATTGCAAATATAAGTGAAGATAAAGCAACCACATTAAAGCTGGCATCAAAATAGGGTTGTTGCGGCAACACAGACAGTACGGTTAACTATATGATAACGGCCCATTTGTTCATTGAGTGCTTTGTAATTGATTTGCACATCATTGCTTGTATACATATAACATTACACACGGGTAAAAACTATGTAGGGGGCACCCAGATTTGAACTAGGGACCTCTTGATCTGCAGTCAAATGCTCTACCACTGAGCTATACCCCCTGTATTAAACAGTTTTCAGTTGCACATTCAGTATCTGTGAAACTATTGTAGGACAAAAAATGTTATTAACCACTATACTAAACAGCCACTTGGTTCACCGCGCACTTCATTGATCTTATAGCAGAGTTGGGATTTTGAATATTGTGACACAAATACTTACTTTGTCCTTCAGGGCCCAATTTTGTTTTTGAACTACAGAAGATCAGCAAGTAACACTAACAATTCCTGTAAGACTCCAAGAAAGCTGTGAATGCTTGACATTATAGAGTCTATATGTATTAATGCAGTTGGTGACTAATCATGACGATGTTGGAGAGACGTATTGTTGAAGTGAGTTCCTTGCTAAAACATCCGAGCTAGCCAGGATTTGAACCTAGAATCTTCTGATCCGTAGTCAGACGCGTTATCCGTTGCGCCACTAGCCCTGTGATTTCCCTTTGGTATCTGCGTCAACAGTATGGTCACATGCTTTTCTGAGTTCTGTGTTGTGATAGATTGGTGGAAGACTGCATATCATATTTCCGCTCATTTCATCTACATTGTTATCTACTCACACATTAAAAAAAGAAGTGAAGATAGAGCGATTTAAAGCAACAACATTAAAGCTGGCAACGAAATATAGTTGTTGCGGCAACACAGACAGTACGGTTAACTATATGATAACGGCCCATCTGTTAATTGAGTGCTTTGTAATTGATCAACACATCATTGCTTGTACAGTATACATATAACATTAAACACAGGTTCAAATGATGTAGGGGGCACCCAGATTTGAACTGGGGACCTCTTGATCTGCAGTCAAATGCTCTACCACTGAGCTATACCCCCTCTGGTAACCTGCTATCAGTTGATTATAGAGTCTCTGGGACATTACTGCAGGGGAAAAACATGTTTATCTGTGTGGCCACAACGCTGAGTACTAACCACTATACTGAAACGGCCACAAGCGCTTCATTCTTATAGCAGAGTTGGAACTTTGAAATTGTGTGACAACATATGTAGGAGCCATTTTATGGGTGTTGATGGCATGTCAGTTTATTTAATTTATATGTATAGTGCAATACTATTTTAAACACTTGGTGGCGGGGTTTAGCTGCACCGGGTGTATAAAAGGGGTCATAGGTGACAGGAAAGGACAAGACACAGGAGGAAGAGAGCATACCGATTTCACCAGCCCGGCAGATGCTCACCACAACTATTGACTGTAATTAAACCTTGGTATGTAAACTCTAAATAAAACATCATTATAAACTTGCTATAAAAATTGCTCCTGTGGGGATGTCCACAGTATTGAGTATGTAAGTCGCTTTGGATAAAAGCGTCTAACAAGTAACATGTAATGTAATAAACTTCACCAAAGGACCGGAAATTCATTTATTTGTGTCTGCGTCTGGATCACTCTCCAACCCTCCTGTGTAGTAATGGCAAAAGGATATAGGACATTATAGAGTCTAGAGTTATTAATGCAGTTGGTGACTAATCAT
Source organism: Gymnodraco acuticeps (assembly GCF_902827175.1). Taxonomy (NCBI): domain Eukaryota; kingdom Metazoa; phylum Chordata; class Actinopteri; order Perciformes; family Bathydraconidae; genus Gymnodraco; species Gymnodraco acuticeps. The sequence continues at coordinate 1,730,828 of NW_022989890.1, read as the reverse complement.
GACGATGTTGGAGAGACGTACTGTTGAAGTGACTTCCTTGCTCAAACATCCGAGCTAGCCAGGATTTGAACCTAGAATCTTCTGATCCGTAGTCAGACGCGTTATCCGTTGCGCCACTAGCCCTGTGATTTCCCTTTGGTATCTGCGTCAACAGTATGGTCACATGCTTTTCTGAGTTCTGTGTTGTGATAGATTGGTGGAAGACTGCATATCATATTTACTCTCATTTAATCTACATTGTTTTCTTATGTGATATGATATCATAAGTTACACTGACAAATTGCAAATATAAGTGAAGATAAAGCAACCACATTAAAGCTGGCATCAAAATAGGGTTGTTGCGGCAACACAGACAGTACGGTTAACTATATGATAACGGCCCATTTGTTCATTGAGTGCTTTGTAATTGATTTGCACATCATTGCTTGTATACATATAACATTACACACGGGTAAAAACTATGTAGGGGGCACCCAGATTTGAACTACGGACCTCTTGATCTGCAGTCAAATGCTCTACCACTGAGCTATACCCCCTGTATTAAATAGTTTTCAGTTGCACATTCAATATCTGTGAAACTATTGTAGGACAAAAAATGTTATTAACCACTATACTAAACAGCCACTTGGTTCACCGCGCACTTCATTAATCTTATAGCAGAGTTGGGATTTTGAATATTGTGACAACAAATACTTACTTTGTCCTTCAGGGCCCAATTTTGTTTTTGAACTACAGAAGATCAGCAAGTAACACTAACAATTCCTATAAGACTCCAAGAAAGCTGTGAATGCTTGACATTATAGAGTCTATATGTATTAATGCAGTTGGTGACTAATCATGACGATGTTGGAGAGACGTATTGTTGAAGTGAGTTCCTTGCTAAAACATCCGAGCTAGCCAGGATTTGAACCTAGAATCTTCTGATCCGTAGTCAGACGCGTTATCCGTTGCGCCACTAGCCCTGTGATTTCCCTTTGGTATCTGCGTCAACAGTATGGTCACATGCTTTTCTGAGTTCTTTGTTGTGATAGATTGGTGAAAGACTGCATATCATATTTCCGCTCATTTCATCTACATTGTTATCTACTCACACATTAAAAAAAGAAGTGAAGATAGAGCGATTTAAAGCAACAACATTAAAGCTGGCATCGAAATATAGTTGTTGCGGCAACACAGACAGTACGGTTATCATAAGTATATGATAACGGCCCATCTGTTAATTGAGTGCTTTGTAATTGATCAACACATCATTGCTTGTATACATATAACATTAAACATAGGTTCAAATTATGTAGGGGGCACCCAGATTTGAACTGGGGACCTCTTGATCTGCAGTCAAATGCTCTACCACTGAGCTATACCCCCTCTGGTAATCTGCTATCAGTTGATTATAGAGTCTCTGGGACATTACTGCAGGGGAAAAACATGTTTATCTGTGTGGTCACAACGCTGAGTACTAACCACTATACTGAAACGGCCACAAGCGCTTCATTCTTATAGCAGAGTTGGAACTTTGAAATTGTGTGACAACATATGTAGGAGCCATTTTATGGGTGTTGATGGCATGTCAGTTTATTTAATTTATATGTATAGTGCAATACTATTTTAAACACTTGGTGGCGGGGTTTAGCTGCACCGGGTGTATAAAAGGGGTCATAGGTGACAGGAAAGGACGAGACACAGGAGGAAGAGAGGATACCGATTTCACCAGCCCGGCATGCTCACCACAACTATTGACTGTAATTAAACCTTGGTATGTAAACGCTAAATAAAACATCATTATAAACTTGCTATAAAAATTGCTCCTGTGGGGATGTCCACAGTATTGAGTATGTAAGTCGCTTTGGATAAAAGCGTCTAACAAGTAACATGTAATGTAATAAACTTCACCAAAGGACCGGAAATTCATTTATGTGTGTCTGCGTCTGGATCACTCTCCAACCCTCCTGTGTAGTAATGGCAAAAGGATATAGGACATTATAGAGTCTAGAGTTATTAATGCAGTTGGTGACTAATCATGACGATGTTGGAGAGACGTATTGTTGAAGTGACTTCCTTGCTCAAACATCCGAGCTAGCCAGGATTTGAACCTAGAATCTTCTGATCCGTAGTCAGACGCGTTATCCGTTGCGCCACTAGCCCTGTGATTTCCCGCTAGTATCTGCGTCAACAGTATGGCAAGATGTTTTTCTGAGTTCTGTGTTGTGATATATTGGTGGAAGACTGGATATTATATTTCCTCTCATTTAATCTACATTATTTTCTTATCAGTTGATTATAGAGTCTCTGGGACATTACTGCAGGGGAAAAACATGTTTATCTGTGTGGCCACAACGCTGAGTACTACCCACTATACTGAAACGGCCACAAGCGCTTCATTCTTATAGCAGAGTTGGAACTTTGATATTGTGTGACAACATACTTTAAAGGATTTTGTCGTTCAGGGCCGAATTTTGTTTTTGAAAAAACAGATGATTAACAAGTAATTCTAAAAAGCCCTACGAGCTTCCATGAATGCTGGAAATGCTTGACATTATAGGGTTCAGGGTTATTTATGCAGTTGGTGAAAGCCCATTAACCCATAGTACCAGATGTTCAATGACTATTCATATATATATTGGAGAGATGTACTGTTGAAGTGATTTCCTGTCTCAAAGGATCCGAGCTAGCCAGGATTTGAACTCAGAATCTTCTGATCCGTAGTCAGACGCGTTATCCGTTGCGCCACTAGCCCTGTGAATTCCCTGTGCCATCTGTGTCAACGGTATGGCAAGATGTTTTTCTGAGTTTTGTGTTGTGATAGATTGGTGGAAGACTGAATATTATATTTCCTCTCATTTAATCTACATTGTTTTCTTATTGCTTGTGTACATATAACATTAAACACGGGTACAGACTATGTAGGGGGCACCCAGATTTGAACTGGGGACCTCTTGATCTGCAGTCAAATGCTCTACCACTGAGCTATACCCCCTCTGGTAACCTGCTATCAGTTGATTATAGAGTCTCTGGGACATTACTGCAGGGGAAAAACATGTTTATCTGTGTGGCCACAACGCTGAGTACTACCCACCAGAGGTGGGACCAAGTCATTGTTTTTGCAAGTCCGAGTCAAGTCTCAAGTCTTTGCGCTCAAGTCCGAGTCAAGTCTCAAGTCATTGTTTTGCAAGTCCAAGTCAAGTCTCAAGTCAGGATGGGCCAGTTCAAGTCAAGTCAAGTCCTAAACTTTCACAAAACGAGTCATAAACAAGTCATTATGTGTTTTTCACCAAATGTAATGACATCGATCAACAGAATAATACTTAATAATCAAATTGCTCTTTATTAGTCACATTAATAATTTAATAATCCATTTTCTCTCTGCTGGTAAAGTAACGTGTGTTTTTCTAATTTAAGAGGGATCAGTAAGGTAAGGCTACCGTGACGGTTTGATTCAGAAGGAGTTTAATGTATGAGATCCCTGATGTTGAGGTAACCAGAATGTTTATTTCTACTGTGTACAACATGTTATAAGGGACCCACAATCTATCTTTATGCAAGGGATAATGTGCAGCCAGGCAGTCTCTATGGGGAAAAGAACACCTGCATCTAGATCCCTCTGCAGGTGGTACTTTAAGTATATTTTGATGCTAATACTTTTGTACTTTTACTTGTAACATTTTGAATGCAGGACTTTTTATTGTACAGGGTTCCTGCAGGTTTCGCCAACTCAAATTTAAGACTTTTTAACACCTTTTTAAGACCACTTTAAATATAATTTAAGACCTATTTCACGGCAATAAAGTATGAAGGAAAATGTATATAAAGAAGAAATACGTCCCATAATCACTTACAAAGTAAATGTATTCATGTTCAACATAAGAACAGTGACTGAACACAACAGCGTAACAGTACAGAACTGTGTTAGCGTGTTAGACAAAAAGTGTGTGTATGTGTGTGCGTCTGTGTGTGCTTGAGTGTGTGTGTGTGTGTGTGTGTGTGTGTGTGTGTGTGTGTGTGTGTGTGTTAGGGCTGTGCAATTAATCATATTTTAATCGCAATTACGATTTTGGCCTGCCACAATTACGAAAACAACATAATCGTAAAAAAACGATTATTTTGCTTTGCTAGGTTGTGACAGTGCACTACAACATATTTGATCTAATTAATTTTTTAGTAATGTATCATTTATTTAATTAATTGTTGTATTGGTTTTTCAGTTGAATTATACGTTCAGGGTAATCAACAGTTAAAAAGATACTGTTCAAATTATTATCTGTTTTAAAGTTCAATAAATGGATGTTTTCAAAGTCAATGAATAATCATATTTAATAATCGTGATATTAATTATTGACCAACATAATCTTGATTATTGCCATAATCGAGCAGCCCTAGTGTGTGTGTGTGTGTGTGTGTGTGTGTGTGTGTGTGTGTGTGTGTGTGTGTGTGTGTGTGTGTGTGTGTGTGTGTGTGTGTGTGTGTGTGTGTGTGTGTGTGTGTGTGTGGTGTGTGTGTGTGTGTGTGTGTGTGTGTGTGTGTCTGAGAGAGAGTGACAAGAGCTATATTCAGAGCTCTGCTGCCTTGGCTACACTATTTCATCGTTGCTGTTGAATGATTGGTGTTTAGCTGCGGTATTTAGCGTCTACAGCACCTCCGCTTTTAGGGTTGACGTAGACCCAAACTTAGCCCGGAGGTCCCCCGGTGTTGTTGCGGGAGCTGCTGCATTAGCTGCTGCTGCACTAGCTAACGCTGCATTAGCTGCTGCTGCACTAGCTAACGCTGCACTAGCTAACGCTCCACTAGCAAAACAAACGCTAATTTCTTTTGCAAAAGGTGCAGCGGGCTTCAAACACGTTCCCTCCACTGGTTTCAACCAAGCACTAAATTAGATGTTTTCCAACCAAATACGGTTGAACTTACACTTCCCCATATGTATTTGTAAGTAGATTCGAAGATAGGCTACATGAGCTGAAGCTTGGTTGCTAGGTTACTAGCTGGGTGTTCTCTAACAAGGGGCCGGGGGAAACAAAGTTAGTGATTACTGGTTCCATGTTGATTTAATTCAATACAAATTGTTGGGGGGAACTGAAAGGCTATTACCGTACTGGTTACTTTGCAGCCCGGACATTTTCCCCAAAACACATTTAGACCCTATCGCAACATAGAAGTACCTTTCAAATCCGATAATTTTTAAGACCTTCTGAATCATATTTAAGACCTTTTTAAGGCCTTCAATTCTGATTATCAAATGTAAGACTTGTTAAGACCCCGCGGGAACCCTGATTGTAACTTTTTTTAATTGTCTGAACTTCTCCCACCTCTGACAATAAATCCTGAGTGTTTGCCCTGCTCTGAAGGTTATTTTCATTTTACAAATCCTGCACTCAGCTTTGCTTTCTCCAATATCATTGAAAGCAGCCAGATGCTGCTTCTTTTTTCGGTTTTCGCTCATTTCTTGACTTTTTTCCGACGCGCTTGCATTTAAATCTGGCTCCCCGTCTCCCCGTCGCTCTGCACATGCTGTGCCCCCACCCTTCTTTCACATTATGGTATGATCCTAGTGTGTCCTCGCATATGATTGGCCGCATGGTGGCCCGCTAAATAAAGACCCGCCCCTGCCTGCAAGGATTCTCAGCAAGAGTAGGAGCGGCTGAAGATTCTACTTTCCCCGACGGGAGTCTGCTCTTCTAGCGGTAGCTCGCGATCGGCGTGTTGGAGAACTCTGAATTAAAGTAGCAAGTCACCTCAAGTCAGAAGGCTCAAGTCCAAGTCAAGTCCCGAGTCATTGGTGTTCAAGTCCAAGTCGAGTCGCAAGTCTTTTGTGATGTTGTCAAGTCGAGTCTCAAGTCATAAAATGTGTGACTCGAGTCTGACTCGAGTCCAAGTCATGTGACTCGAGTCCACACCTCTGCTACCCACTATACTGAAACGGCCACAAGCGCTTCATTCTTATAGCAGAGTTGGAACTTTGACATTGTGTGACAACATACTTTAAAGGATTTTGTCATTCAGGGCCGAATTTTGTTTTTGAAAAAACAGATGATTAGCAAGTCATTCTAAAAAGTCCTATGAATGCTGGGAATGCTTGACATTATAGGGTTCCAATTTCTGATTGGCTGGGCGAATTGCAAACCACGCCCCGTAAAACTCGGAAACGTTTTTCGAAGCCGCCATTGTATTTGATGGCATTAGCATTATTAGCATTAGCCCGCGCACCAACGGATAGAGAATAACTTGTGGCAACACATAAAAAAACATTGGAGCGGTGGAGTGATGAGGAGGTGTCGGCGTTCTGGCGACTACCCCAACTCCGGGGACTTCGGTTGGCAGTATACGCCGTGAAGTTGTTTGCTGCCTGCCAGTAAACCCAAAGCAGAAGAAGAAGAAGTGATATCAACGGCTTCATATGCGTAATCTTCCCTCAAGGAACTTATTCCGGTGTGAACGCGATCGCCGCTTAGTTCCATGGGGGTTCTCAGTGCTGGGAACTAAGTACGGCAAAGTATTTGGTGTGAAAGCGGCTAATGACTATTCATGTTTACTTTGGAGAGATGTACTGTTGAAGTGATTTCCTGGCTAAAGCTAACCGAGCTAGCCAGGATTTGAACCTAGAATCTTCTGATCCGTAGTCAGACGCGTTATCCGTTGCACCACTAGCCCTGTGATTTCCCTTTGGTATCTGCGTCAACAGTATGGTCACATGCTTTTCTGAGTTCTGTGTTGTGATAGATTGGTGGAAGACTGCATATCATATTTCCGCTCATTTCATCTACATTGTTATCTACTCACACATTAAAAAAAGAAGTGAAGATAGAGCGATTTAAAGCAACAACATTAAAGCTGGCATCGAAATATAGTTGTTGCGGCAACACAGACAGTACGGTTAACTATATGATAACGGCCCATCTGTTAATTGAGTGCTTTGTAATTGATCAACACATCATTGCTTGTACAGTATACATATAACATTAAACACAGGTTCAAATTATGTAGGGGGCACCCAGATTTGAACTGGGGAACTCTTGATCTGCAGTCAAAGGCTCTACCGCTGAGCTATACCCCCTCTGGTAACCTGCTATCAGTTGATTATAGCGTCTCTGGGACATTACTGCAGGAGAAAAACATGTTTATCTGTGTGGCCACAACGCTGAGTACTACCCACTATACTGAAACGGCCACAAGCGCTTAATTCTTATAGCAGAGTTGGAACTTTGATATTGTGTGACAACATACTTTAAAGGATTTTGTCATTCAGGGCCGAATGTTGTTTTTGAAAAAACAGATGATTAGCAAGTAATTCTAAAAAGCCCTACGAGCTTCCATGAATGCTGGGAATGCTTGACATTATAGGGTTCAGGGTTATTTATGCAGTTGGTGAAAGCCCATTAACCCATAGTACCAGATGTTCAATGACTATTCATATATATATTGGAGAGATGTACTGTTGAAGTGATTTCCTGTCTACAAGGATCCGAGCTAGCCAGGATTTGAACCTATAATCTTCTGATCTGTAGTCAGACGCGTTATCCGTTGCGCCACTAGCCCTGTGAATTCCCTGTGCCATCTGTGTCAACGGTATGGCAAGATGTTTTTCTGAGTTTTGTGTTGTCATAGATTGGTGGAAGACTGAATATTATATTTCCTCTCATTTAATCTACATTGTTTTCTTATTGCTTGTATACATATAACATTAAACACGGGTACAAACTATGTAGGGGGCACCCAGATTTGAACTGGGGACCTCTTGATCTGCAGTCAAATGCTCTACCACTGAGCTATACCCCCCTCTGGTAACCTGCTATCAGTTGATTATAGAGTCTCTGGGACATTACTGCAGGGGAAAAACATGTTTATCTGTGTGGCCACAACGCTGAGTACTACCCACTATACTGAAACGGCCACAAGCGCTTCATTCTTATAGCAGAGTTGGAACTTTGATATTGTGTGACAACATACTTTAAAGGATTTTGTCATTCAGGGCCGAATTTTGTTTTTGAAAAAACAGATGATTAGCAAGTCATTCTAAAAAGTCCTATGAATGCTGGGAATGCTTGACATTATAGGGTTCCAATTTCTGATTGGCTGGGCGAATTGCAAACCACGCCCCGTAAAACTCGGAAAAGTTTTTCGAAGCCGCCATTGTATTTGATGGCATTAGCATTATTAGCATTAGCCCGCGCACCAACGGAGAGAGAATAACTTGTGGCAACACATAAAAAACATTGGAGGCGGTGGAGTGATGAGGAGGTGTCGGCGTTCTGGCGACTACCCCAACTCCGGGGACTTCGGTTGGCAGTATACGCCGTGAAGTTGTTTGCTGCCTGCCAGTAAACCCAAAGCAGAAGAAGAAGAAGTGATATCAACGGCTTCATATGCGTAATCTTCCCTCAAGGAACTTATTCCGGTGTGAACGCGATCGCCGCTTAGTTCCATGGGGGTTCTCAGGCTGGGAACTAAGTACGGCAAAGTATTTGGTGTGAAAGCGGCTAATGACTATTCATGTTTACGTTGGAGAGATGTACTGTTGAAGTGATTTCCTGGCTAAAGTTAACCGAGCTAGCCAGGATTTGAACCTAGAATCTTCTGATCCGTAGTCAGACGCGTTATCCGTTGCGCCACTAGCCCTGTGATTTCCCTTTGGTATCTGCGTCAACAGTATGGTCACATGCTTTTCTGAGTTCTGTGTTGTGATAAATTGGTGGAAGACTGCATATCATATTTACTCTCATTTAATCTACATTGTTTTCTTATGTGATATGATATCATAAGTTACACTGACAAATTGCAAATATAAGTGAAGATAAAGCAACCACATTAAAGCTGGCATCGAAATAGGGTTGTTGCGGCAACACAGACAGTACGGTTAACTATATGATAACGGCCCATTTGTTCATTGAGTGCTTTGTAATTGATTTGCACATCATTGCTTGTATACATATAACATTACACACGGGTAAAAACTATGTAGGGGGCACCCAGATTTGAACTAGGGACCTCTTGATCTGCAGTCAAATGCTCTACCACTGAGCTATACCCCCTGTATTAAATAGTTTTCAGTTGCACATTCAATATCTGTGAAACTATTGTAGGACAAAAAATGTTATTAACCACTATACTAAACAGCCACTTGGTTCACCGCGCACTTCATTGATCTTATAGCAGAGTTGGGATTTTGAATATTGTGACACAAATACTTACTTTGTCCTTCAGGGCCCAATTTTGTTTTTGAACTACAGAAGATCAGCAAGTAACACTAACAATTCCTATAAGACTCCAAGAAAGCTGTGAATGCTTGACATTATAGAGTCTATATGTATTAATGCAGTTGGTGACTAATCATGACGATGTTGGAGAGACGTATTGTTGAAGTGAGTTCCTTGCTAAAACATCCGAGCTAGCCAGGATTTGAACCTAGAATCTTCTGATCCGTAGGTCAGACGCGTTATCCGTTGCGCCACTAGCCCTGTGATTTCCCTTTGGTATCTGCGTCAACAGTATGGTCACATGCTTTTTCTGAGTTCTGTGTTGTGATAGATTGGTGGAAGACTGTATATCATATTTCCGCTCATTTCATCTACATTGTTATCTACTCACACATTAAAAAAGAAGTGAAGATAGAGCGATTTAAAGCAACAACATTAAAGCTGGCATCGAAATATAGTTGTTGCGGCAACACAGACAGTACGGTTAACTATATGATAACGGCCCATCTGTTAATTGAGTGCTTTGTAATTGATCAACACATCATTGCTTGTATACATATAACATTAAACACAGGTTCAAATTATGTAGGGGGCACCCAGATTTGAACTGGGGACCTCTTGATCTGCAGTCAAATGCTCTACCCACTGAGCTATACCCCCTCTGGTAATCTGCTATCAGTTGATTATAGAGTCTCTGGGACATTACTGCAGGGGAAAAACATGTTTATCTGTGTGGCCACAACGCTGAGTACTAACCACTATACTGAAACGGCCACAAGCGCTTCATTCTTATAGCAGAGTTGGAACTTTGAAATTGTGTGACAACATATGTAGGAGCCATTTTATGGGTGTTGATGGCATGTCAGTTTATTTAATTTATATGTATAGTGCAATACTATTTTAAACACTTGGTGGCGGGGTTTAGCTGCACCGGGTGTATAAAAGGGGTCATAGGTGACAGGAAAGGACGAGACACAGGAGGAAGAGAGGATACCGATTTCACCAGCCCGGCAGATGCTCACCACAACTATTGACTGTAATTAAACCTTGGTATGTAAACGCTAAATAAAACATCATTATAAACTTGCTATAAAATTGCTCCTGTGGGATGTCCACAGTATTGAGTATGTAAGTCGCTTTGGATAAAAGCGTCTAACAAGTAACATGTAATGTAATAAACTTCACCAAAGGACCGGAAATTCATTTATTTGTGTCTGCGTCTGGATCACTCTTCAACCCTCCGTGTAGTAATGGCAAAAGGATATAGGACATTATAGAGTCTATCAATCAATCAATCAATCAATGTTTATTTATATAGCCCAATATCACAAATGTTACATTTGTCTCAGTGGACTTTACAGTTTGTACAAAATATCAGTATGACAATACGACACCCTCTGTCCTTAGACCCTCACATCGTACAAGGAAAAACTTCCGAAGAAAACCCACAGTTTAAAGGGAAAAATGGGAGAAACCTCAGGGAGAGCAACAGAGGAGGGATCCCTCTCCCAGGACGGACAGACGTGCAATAGATGCCGTGTGTAAATTGAAAAGATAATACATTTGCAACATAGGTAGTCTAAATGTTTGGAAATGCATGTGTGTATAATAGGAAGATGAATCCACGAGGATATCCATCCAGGATCTATGATCCAGGACCACAGCCACGACTCAAGATCCAGGACAGAGGAGCGCAGGATCATCCATGACTCCGGATCCCGGCGTATATAGCCACCAAAAAGAAAGACATTTGGGGAAGCTGGGTTAATCGGAACATGAGAGTACACAGGTATAGACAGAGAGAAGGAAGAAGTAAGATGTCCCCCGACAAACTAAGCCTATATCAGCAAAACTAGGGGCTGAATCTAATCAGCCCTAACTATAAGCTTTATCAAAAAGGAAGGTCTTAAGCGCACTCTTAAAAACGGATAGGGTGTCTGCCGCCCGAACACAAACTGGAAGCTGATTCCACAAATGTGGAGCTTGATAAGAAAAGGCTCTGGCTCCCATTGTACTTTTAGAGACTCTAGGAACAACCAACAACCCTGCATTCTTGGAACGCAATGCCCTAGTAGGACAGTAGGGTATAATGAGTTCTTTAAGGTAAGATGGCGCCTGCCCATTAAGGGCTTTGTAGGCGAGAAGAAGAATTTTAAATTCTATCCTGTGTTCTATAGGGAGCCAGTGTAAGGCAACCAGAACAGGAGTAATGTGGTCCCTTTTCCTAACTCTGGTTAGTACACGAGCTGCAGCATTTTGAGTCTAGAGTTATTAATGCAGTTGGTGACTAATCATGACGATGTTGGAGAGACGTATTGTTGAAGTGATTTCCTTGCTCAAACATCCGAGCTAGCCAGGATTTGAACCTAGAATCTTCTGATCCGTAGTCAGACGCGTTATCCGTTGCGCCACTAGCCCTGTGAATTCCCTGTGCCATCTGTGTCAACGGTATGGCAAGATGTTTTTCTGAGTTTTGTGTTGTGATAGATTGGTGGAAGACTGAATATTATATTTCCTCTCATTTAATCTACATTGTTTTCTTATTGCTTGTGTACATATAACATTAAACACGGGTAGAGACTATGTAGGGGCACCCAGATTTGAACTGGGGACCTCTTGATCTGCAGTCAAATGCTGTACCACTGAGCTATACCCCCTCTGGTAACCTGCTATCAGTTGATTATAGAGTCTCTGGGACATTACTGCAGGGGAAAAACATGTTTATCTGTGTGGCCACAACGCTGAGTACTACCCACTATACTGAAACGGCCACAAGCGCTTCATTCTTATAGCAGAGTTGGAACTTTGATATTGTTGTGACAACATACTTTAAAGGATTTTGTCATTCAGGGCCGAATTTTGTTTTTGAAAAAACAGATGATTAGCAAGTCATTCTAAAAAGTCCTATGAATGCTGGGAATGCTTGACATTATAGGGTTCCAATTTCTGATTGGCTGGGCGAATTGCAAACCACGCCCCGTAAAACTCGGAAAAGTTTTTCGAAGCCGCCATTGTATTTGATGGCATTAGCATTATTAGCATTAGCCCGCGCACCAACGGAGAGAGAATAACTTGTGGCAACACATAAAAAAACATTGGAGCGGTGGAGTGATGAGGAGGTGTCGGCGTTCTGGCGACTACCCCAACTCCGGGGACTTCGGTTGGCAGTATACGCCGTGAAGTTGTTTGCTGCCTGCCAGTAAACCCAAAGCAGAAGAAGAAGAAGTGATATCAACGGCTTCATATGCGTAATCTTCCCTCAAGGAACTTATTCCGGTGTGAACGCGATCGCCGCTTAGTTCCATGGGGGGTTCTCAGTGCTGGGAACTAAGTACGGCAAAGTATTTGGTGTGAAAGCGGCTAATGACTATTCATGTTTACGTTGGAGAGATGTACTGTTGAAGTGATTTCCTGGCTAAAGTTAACCGAGCTAGCCAGGATTTGAACCTAGAATCTTCTGATCCGTAGTCAGACGCGTTATCCGTTGCGCCACTAGCCCTGTGATTTCCCTTTGGTATCTGCGTCAACAGTATGGTCACATGCTTTTCTGAGTTCTGTGTTGTGATAGATTGGTGGAAGACTGCATATCATATTTACTCTCATTTAATCTACATTGTTTTCTTATGTGATATGATATCATAAGTTACACTGACAAATTGCAAATATAAGTGAAGATAAAGCAACCACATTAAAGCTGGCATCGAAATAGGGTTGTTGCGGCAACACAGACAGTACGGTTAACTATATGATAACGGCCCATTTGTTCATTGAGTGCTTTGTAATTGATTTGCACATCATTGCTTGTATACATATAACATTACACACGGGTAAAAACTATGTAGGGGGCACCCAGATTTGAACTAGGGACCTCTTGATCTGTAGTCAAATGCTCTACCACTGAGCTATACCCCCTGTATTAAACAGTTTTCAGTTGCACATTCAGTATCTGTGAAACTATTGTAGGACAAAAAATGTTATTAACCACTATACTAAACAGCCACTTGGTTCACCGCGCACTTCATTGATCTTATAGCAGAGTTGGGATTTTGAATGTTGTGACACAAATACTTACTTTGTCCTTCAGGGCCCAATTTTGTTTTTGAACTACAGAAGATCAGCAAGTAACACTAACAATTCCTATAAGACTCCAAGAAAGCTGTGAATGCTTGACATTATAGAGTCTATATGTATTAATGCAGTTGGTGACTAATCATGACGATGTTGGAGAGACGTATTGTTGAAGTGAGTTCCTTGCTAAAACATCCGAGCTAGCTAGGATTTGAACCTAGAGTCTTCTGATCCGTAGTCAGACGCTTTATCCGTTGCGCCACTAGCCCTGTGATTTCCCTTTGGTATCTGTGTCAACAGTATGGTCACATGCTTTTCTGAGTTCTGTGTTGTGATAGATTGGTGGAAGACTGCATATCATATTTACTCTCATTTAATCTACATTGTTTTCTTATGTGATATGATATCATAAGTTACACTGACAAATTGCAAATATAAGTGAAGATAAAGCAACCACATTAAAGCTGGCATCGAAATAGGGTTGTTGCGGCAACACAGACAGTACGGTTAACTATATGATAACGGCCCATTTGTTCATTGAGTGCTTTGTAATTGATTTGTACATCATTGCTTGTATACATATAACATTACACATGGGTGAAAACTATGTAGGGGGCACCCAGATTTGAACTACGGACCTCTTGATCTGCAGTCAAATGCTCTACCACTGAGCTATACCCCCTGTATTAAATAGTTTTCAGTTGCACATTCAATATCTGTGAAACTATTGTAGGACAAAAAATGTTATTAACCACTATACTAAACAGCCACTTGGTTCACCGCGCACTTCATTGATCTTATAGCAGAGTTGGGATTTTGAATATTGTGACACAAATACTTACTTTGTCCTTCAGGGCCCAATTTTGTGTTTGAACTACAGAAGATCAGCAAGTAACACTTAACAATTCCTATAAGACTCCAAGAAAGCTGTGAATGCTTGACATTATAGAGTCTATATGTATTAATGCAGTTGGTGACTAATCATGACGATGTTGGAGAGACGTATTGTTGAAGTGAGTTCCTTGCTAAAACATCCGAGCTAGCCAGGATTTGAACCTAGAATCTTCTGATCCGTAGTCAGACGCGTTATCCGTTGCGCCACTAGCCCTGTGATTTCCCTTTGGTATCTGCGTCAACAGTATGGTCACATGCTTTTCTGAGTTCTGTGTTGTAATAGATTGGTGGAAGACTGCACATCATATTTCCGCTCATTTCATCTACATTGTTATCTACTCACACATTAAAAAAAGAAGTGAAGATAGAGCGATTTAAAGCAACAACATTAAAGCTGGCATCGAAATATAGTTGTTGCGGCAACACAGACAGTACGGTTAACTATATGATAACGGCCCATCTGTTAATTGAGTGCTTTGTAATTGATCAAACACATCATTGCTTGTATACATATAACATTAAACACAGGTTCAAATTATGTAGGGGGCACCCAGATTTGAACTGGGGACCTCTTGATCTGCAGTCAAATGCTCTACCACTGAGCTATACCCCCTCTGGTAATCTGCTATCAGTTGATTATAGAGTCTCTGGGACATTACTGCAGGGGAAAAACATGTTTATCTGTGTGGCCACAACGCTGAGTACTACCCACTATACTGAAACGGCCACAAGCGCTTCATTCTTATAGCAGAGTTGGAACTTTGAAATTGTGTGACAACATATGTAGGAGCCATTTTATGGGTGTTGATGGCATGTCAGTTTATTTAATTTATATGTATAGTGCAATACTATTTTAAACACTTGGTGTCGGGGTTTAGCTGCACCGGGTGTATAAAAGGGGTCATAGGTGACAGGAAAGGACGAGACACAGGAGGAAGAGAGCATACCGATTTCACCAGCCCGGCAGATGCTCACCACAACTATTGACTGTAATTAAACCTTGGTATGTAAACGCTAAATAAAACATCATTATAAACTTGCTATAAAAATTGCTCCTGTGGGGATGTCCACAGTATTGAGTATGTAAGTTGCTTTGGATAAAAGCGTCTAACAAGTAACATGTAATGTAATAAACTTCACCAAAGGACCGGAAATTCATTTATTTGTGTCTGCGTCTGGATCACTCTTCAACCCTCCGTGTAGTAATGGCAAAAGGATATAAGACATTATAGAGTCTAGAGTTATTAATGCAGTTGGTGACTAATCATGACGATGTTGGAGAGACGTATTGTTGAAGTGATTTCCTTGCTCAAACATCCGAGCTAGCCAGGATTTGAACCTAGAATCTTCTGATCCGTAGTCAGACGCGTTATCCGTTGCGCCACTAGCCCTGTGATTTCCCTTTGGTATCTGCGTCAACAGTATGGTCACATGCTTTTCTGAGTTCTGTGTTTGTGATAGATTGGTGGAAGACTGCATATCATATTTCCGCTCATTTCATCTACATTGTTATCTACTCACACATTAAAAAAAGAAGTGAAGATAGAGCGATTTAAAGCAACAACATTAAAGCTGGCATCGAAATATAGTTGTTGCGGCAACACAGACAGTACGGTTAACTATATGATAACGGCCCATCTGTTAATTGAGTGCTTTGTAATTGATCAACAGATCATTGCTTGTACAGTATACATATAACATTAAACACAGGTTCAAATTATGTAGGGGGCACCCAGATTTGAACTGGGGACCTCTTGATCTGCAGTCAAATGCTCTACCACTGAGCTATACCCCCTCTGGTAACCTGCTATCAGTTGATTATAGAGTCTCTGGGACATTACTGCAGGGGAAAAACATGTTTATCTGTGTGGCCACAACGCTGAGTACTAACCACTATACTGAAACGGCCACAAGCGCTTCATTCATATAGCAGAGTTGGAACTTTGAAATTGTGTGACAACATATGTAGGAGCCATTTTATGGGTGTTGATGGCATGTCAGTTTATTTAATTTATATGTATAGTGCAATACTATTTTAAACACTTGGTGGCGGGGTTTAGCTGCACCGGGTGTATAAAAGGGGTCATAGGTGACAGGAAAGGACGAGACACAGGAGGAAGAGACCATACCGATTTCACCAGCCCGGCAGATGCTCACCACAACTATTGACTGTAATTAAACCTTGGTATGTAAATGCTAAATAAAACATCATTATAAACTTGCTATAAAAATTGCTCCTGTGGGGATGTCCACAGTATTGAGTATGTAAGTCGCTTTGGATAAAAGCGTCTAACAAGTAACATGTAATCTAATAAACTGCACCAGAGGACCGGAAATTCATTTATTTGTGTCTGCGTCTGGATCACTCTCCAACCCTCCTGTGTAGTAATGGCAAAAGGATATAGGACATTATAGAGTCTAGAGTTATTAATGCAGTTGGTGACTAATCATGACGATGTTGGAGAGACGTATTGTTGAAGTGATTTCCTTGCTCAAACATCCGAGCTAGCCAGGATTTGAACCTAGAATCTTCTGATCCGTAGTCAGACGCGTTATCCGTTGCGCCACTAGCCCTGTGTTTTCCCGCTAGTATCTACGTCAACAGTATGGCAAGATGTTTTTCTGAGTTCTGTGTTGTGATATATTGGTGGAAGACTGGATATTATATTTCCTCTCATTTAATCTACATTATTTCCTTATCAGTTGATTATAGAGTCTCTGGGACATTACTGCAGGGGAAAAACATGTTTATCTGTGTGGCCACAACGCTGAGTACTACCCACTATACTGAAACGGCCACAAGCGCTTCATTTTTATAGCAGAGTTGGAACTTTGATATTGTGTGACAACATACTTTAAAGGATTTTGTCATTCAGGGCCGAATTTTGTTTTTGAAAAAAACAGATGATTAACAAGTAATTCTAAAAAGCCCTACGAGCTTCCATGAATGCTGGGAATGCTTGACATTATAGGGTTCAGGGTTATTTATGCAGTTGGTGAAAGCCCATTAACCCATAGTACCAGATGTTCAATGACTATTCATTTATATATTGGAGAGATGTACTGTTGAAGTGATTTCCTGTCTCAAAGGATCCGAGCTAGCCAGGATTTGAACTTAGAATCTTCTGATCTGTAGTCAGACGCTTTATCCGTTGCGCCACTAGCCCTGTGAATTCCCTGTGCCATCTGTGTCAACGGTATGGCAAGATGTTTTTCTGAGTTTTGTGTTGTGATAGATTGGTGGAAGACTGAATATTATATTTCCTCTCATTTAATCTACATTGTTTTCTTATTGCTTGTGTACATATAACATTAAACACAGGTACAGACTATGTAGGGGGCACCCAGATTTGAACTGGGGACCTCTTGATCTGCAGTCAAATGCTCTACCACTGAGCTATACCCTCTCTGGTAACCTGCTATCAGTTGATTATAGAGTCTCTGGGACATTACTGCAGGGGAAAAAACATGTTTATCTGTGTGGCCACAACGCTGAGTACTACCCACTATACTGAAACGGCCACAAGCGCTTCATTCTTATAGCAGAGTTGGAAACTTTGATATTGTGTGACAACATACTTTAAAGGATTTTGTCATTCAGGGCGGAATTTTGTTTTTGAAAAAACAGATGATTAGCAAGTCATTCTAAAAAGTCCTATGAATGCTGGGAATGCTTGACATTATAGGGTTCCAATTTCTGATTGGCTGGGCGAATTGCAAACCACGCCCCGTAAAACTCGGAAAAGTTTTTCGAAGCTGCCATTGTATTTGATGGCATTAGCATTATTAGCATTAGCCCGCGCACCAACGGAGAGAGAATAACTTGTGGCAACACATAAAAAACATTGGAGCGGTGGAGTGATGAGGAGGTGTCGGCGTTCTGGCGACTACCCCAACTCCGGGGACTTCGGTTGGCAGTATACGCCGTGAAGTTGTTTGCTGCCTGCCAGTAAACCCAAAGCAGAAGAAGAAGAAGTGATATCAACGGCTTCATATGCGTAATCTTCCCTCAAGGAACTTATTCCGGTGTGAACGCGATCGCCGCTTAGTTCCATGGGGGTTCTCAGTGCTGGGAACTAAGTACGGCAAAGTATTTGGTGTGAAAGCGGCTAATGACTATTCATGTTTACGTTGGAGAGATGTACTGTTGAAGTGATTTCCTGGCTAAAGTTAACCGAGCTAGCCAGGATTTGAACCTAGAATCTTCTGATCCGTAGTCAGACGCGTTATCCGTTGCGCCACTAGCCCTGTGATTTCCCTTTGGTATCTGCGTCAACAGTATGGTCACATGCTTTTCTGAGTTCTGTGTTGTGATAGATTGGTGGAAGACTGCATATCATATTTACTCTCATTTAATCTACATTGTTTTCTTATGTGATATGATATCATAAGTTACACTGACAAATTGCAAATATAAGTGAAGATAAAGCAACCACATTAAAGCTGGCATCAAAATAGGGTTGTTGCGGCAACACAGACAGTACGGTTAACTATATGATAACGGCCCATTTGTTCATTGAGTGCTTTGTAATTGATTTGCACATCATTGCTTGTATACATATAACATTACACACGGGTAAAAACTATGTAGGGGGCACCCAGATTTGAACTAGGGACCTCTTGATCTGCAGTCAAATGCTCTACCACTGAGCTATACCCCCTGTATTAAACAGTTTTCAGTTGCACATTCAGTATCTGTGAAACTATTGTAGGACAAAAAATGTTATTAACCACTATACTAAACAGCCACTTGGTTCACCGCGCACTTCATTGATCTTATAGCAGAGTTGGGATTTTGAATATTGTGACACAAATACTTACTTTGTCCTTCAGGGCCCAATTTTGTTTTTGAACTACAGAAGATCAGCAAGTAACACTAACAATTCCTGTAAGACTCCAAGAAAGCTGTGAATGCTTGACATTATAGAGTCTATATGTATTAATGCAGTTGGTGACTAATCATGACGATGTTGGAGAGACGTATTGTTGAAGTGAGTTCCTTGCTAAAACATCCGAGCTAGCCAGGATTTGAACCTAGAATCTTCTGATCCGTAGTCAGACGCGTTATCCGTTGCGCCACTAGCCCTGTGATTTCCCTTTGGTATCTGCGTCAACAGTATGGTCACATGCTTTTCTGAGTTCTGTGTTGTGATAGATTGGTGGAAGACTGCATATCATATTTCCGCTCATTTAATCTACATTGTTATCTACTCACACATTAAAAAAAGAAGTGAAGATAGAGCGATTTAAAGCAACAACATTAAAGCTGGCAACGAAATATAGTTGTTGCGGCAACACAGACAGTACGGTTAACTATATGATAACGGCCCATCTGTTAATTGAGTGCTTTGTAATTGATCAACACATCATTGCTTGTACAGTATATATATAACATTAAACACAGGTTCAAATTATGTAGGGGGCACCCAGATTTGAACTGGGGACCTCTTGATCTGCAGTCAAATGCTCTACCACTGAGCTATACCCCCTCTGGTAACCTGCTATCAGTTGATTATAGAGTCTCTGGGACATTACTGCAGGGGAAAAACATGTTTATCTGTGTGGCCACAACGCTGAGTACTAACCACTATACTGAAACGGCCACAAGCGCTTCATTCTTATAGCAGAGTTGGAACTTTGAAATTGTGTGACAACATATGTAGGAGCCATTTTATGGGTGTTGATGGCATGTCAGTTTATTTAATTTATATGTATAGTGCAATACTATTTTAAACACTTGGTGGCGGGGTTTAGCTGCACCGGGTGTATAAAAGGGGTCATAGGTGACAGGAAAGGACAAGACACAGGAGGAAGAGAGCATACCGATTTCACCAGCCCGGCAGATGCTCACCACAACTATTGACTGTAATTAAACCTTGGTATGTAAACTCTAAATAAAACATCATTATAAACTTGCTATAAAAATTGCTCCTGTGGGGATGTCCACAGTATTGAGTATGTAAGTCGCTTTGGATAAAAGCGTCTAACAAGTAACATGTAATGTAATAAACTTCACCAAAGGACCGGAAATTCATTTATTTGTGTCTGCGTCTGGATCACTCTCCAACCCTCCTGTGTAGTAATGGCAAAAGGATATAGGACATTATAGAGTCTAGAGTTATTAATGCAGTTGGTGACTAATCATGACGATGTTGGAGAGACGTATTGTTGAAGTGACTTCCTTGCTCAAACATCCGAGCTAGCCAGGATTTGAACCTAGAATCTTCTGATCCGTAGTCAGACGCGTTATCCGTTGCGCCACTAGCCCTGTGATTTCCCGCTAGTATCTGCGTCAACAGTATGGCAAGATGTTTTTCTGAGTTCTGTGTTGTGATATATCGGTGGAAGACTGGATATTATATTTCCTCTCATTTAATCTACATTATTTTCTTATCAGTTGATTATAGAGTCTCTGGGACATTACTGCAGGGGAAAAACATGTTTATCTGTGTGGCCACAACGCTGAGTACTACCCACTATACTGAAACGGCCACAAGCGCTTCATTCTTATAGCAGAGTTGGAACTTTGATATTGTGTGACAACATACTTTAAAGGATTTTGTCATTCAGGGCCGAATTTTGTTTTTGAAAAAACAGATGATTAGCAAGTAATTCTAAAAAGCCCTACGAACTTCCATGAATGCTGGACATTATAGGGTTCAGGGTTATTTATGCAGTTGGTGAAAGCCCATTAACCCATAGTACCAGATGTTCAATGACTATTCATATATATATTGGAGAGATGTACTGTTGAAGTGATTTCCTGTCTACAAGGATCCGAGCTAGCCAGGATTTGAACTCAGAATCTTCTGATCTGTAGTCAGACGCGTTATCCGTTGCGCCACTAGCCCTGTGAATTCCCTGTGCCATCTGTGTCAACGGTATGGCAAGATGTTTTTCTGAGTTTTGTGTTGTGATAGATTGGTGGAAGACTGAATATTATATTTCCTCTCATTTAATCTACATTATTTTCTTATCAGTTGATTATAGAGTCTCTGGGACATTACTGCAGGGGAAAAACATGTTTATCTGTGTGGCCACAACGCTGAGTACTACCCCACTATACTGAAACGGCCACAAGCGCTTCATTCTTATAGCAGAGTTGGAACTTTGATATTGTGTGACAACATACTTTAAAGGATTTTGTCATTCAGGGCCGAATTTTGTTTTTGAAAAAACAGATGATTAGCAAGTAATTCTAAAAAGCCCTACGAACTTCCATGAATGCTGGGAATGCTTGACATTATAGGGTTCAGGGTTATTTATGCAGTTGGTGAAAGCCCATTAACCCATAGTACCAGATGTTCAATGACTATTCATATATATATTGGAGAGATGTACTGTTGAAGTGATTTCCTGTCTACAAGGATCCGAGCTAGCCAGGATTTGAACCTATAATCTTCTGATCTGTAGTCAGACGCGTTATCCGTTGCGCCACTAGCCCTGTGAATTCCCTGTGCCATCTGTGTCAACGGTATGGCAAGATGTTTTTCTGAGTTTTGTGTTGTGATAGATTGGTGGAAGACTGAATATTATATTTCCTCTCATTTAATCTACATTGTTTTCTTATTGCTTGTATACATATAACATTAAACACGGGTACAAACTATGTAGGAGGCACCCAGATTTGAACTGGGGACCTCTTGATCTGCAGTCAAATGCTCTACCACTGAGCTATACCCCCTCTGGTAACCTGCTATCAGTTGATTATAGAGTCTCTGGGACATTACTGCAGGGGAAAAACATGTTTATCTGTGTGGCCACAACGCTGAGTACTACCCACTATACTGAAACGGCCACAAGCGCTTCATTCTTATAGCAGAGTTGGAACTTTGATATTGTGTGACAACATACTTTAAAGGATTTTGTCATTCAAGGCCGAATTTTGTTTTTGAAAAAACAGATGATTAGCAAGTCATTCTAAAAAGTCCTATGAATGCTGGGAATGCTTGACATTATAGGGTTCCAATTTCTGATTGGCTGGGCGAATTGCAAACCACGCCCCGTAAAACTCGGAAAAGTTTTTCGAAGCCGCCATTGTATTTGATGGCATTAGCATTATTAGCATTAGCCCGCGCACCAACGGAGAGAGAATAACTTGTGGCAACACAAAACAAAACATTGGAGCGGTGGAGTGATGAGGAGGTGTCGGCGTTCTGGCGACTACCCCAACTCCGGGGACTTCGGTTGGCAGTATACGCCGTAAAGTTGTTTGCTGCCTGCCAGTAAACCCAAAGCAGAAGAAGAAGAAGTGACATCAACGGCTTCATATGTGTAATCTTCCCTCAAGGAACTTTTTCCGGTGTGAACGCGATCGCCGCTTAGTTAACTTAATGACTATTCATGTTTACGTTGGAGAGATGTACTGTTGAAGTGATTTCCTGGCTAAAAGGATCCGAGCTAGCCAGGATTTGAACCTAGAATCTTCTGATCCGTAGTCATACGCGTTATACGTTGCGCCACTAGCCCTGTGAACTCCGTGTGGTATCTGTGTCAACGGTATGGCAAGATGTTTTTCTGAGTTCTATGTTATGACAGATTAGTGGAAGACTGACTATAATTTACTCTCATTTAATCTACATTGTTTTCTTATGTGATATCATAAGTTACACTGACAAATTGCAAAAATAAGTGAACGTAAAGCAACCACATTAAAGCTGGCATCGAAATAGTGTTGTTGCGGCAAACAGACAGTACGGTTAACTATATGATAACAGCCCCTCTGTTCATTGAGTGCTTTGTAATTGATTTGCACATAATTGCTTGTATACATATAACATTACACACGGGTAAAAACTATGTAGGGGGCACCCAGATTTGAACTAGGGACCTCTTGATCTGCAGTCAAATGCTCTACCACTGAGCTATACCCCCTGTATTAAATAGTTTTCAATTGCGCATTCAGTATCTGTGAAACTATTGTAGGACAACATTTTTTATTAACCACTATACTAAACGGCCACTTGGTTCACCATGCACTTCATTGATCTTATAGCAGAGTTGGGATTTTGAATATTGTGACAACAAATACTTACTTTGTCCTTCAGGGCCCAACTTTGTTTTTGAACTACAGAAGATCAGCAAGTAACACTAACAATTCCTATAAGACTCCAAGAAAGCTGTGAATGCTTGACATTATAGAGTCTATAGTTATTAATGCAGTTGGTGACTAATCATGATGATGTTGGAGAGACGTATTGTTTAAGTGATTTCCTTGCCAAAACATACGAGCTAGCCAGGATTTGAACCTAGAATCTTCTGATCCGTAGTCAGACGCTTTATCCGTTGCGCCACTAGCCCTGTGAGCCACAACATCCATTTCAAAACATTAATAGAGACAAAGGGAGTTAAAGCCACAACAAAGGACCAGCTTACCCCTGCCGTGACCCACATTCCAAACGGGGGTTGCTGCGGCCACAACCTAGAGTACTACCCACTATACGATCACGACCACATGTTTAAGTACTTTGTTATTTTGATAGCATTCTTGGAACTCTGAATATCAAATGCCTCCTGTTTTATGTGATGTGCGACAACTGACACTTAGGATTCTATCAAGCACTGCTCAGTAAGCGGTCCATTATAAAACTTAAAGGAAAGCCTTTTTAATTGATTAATATATATTTAGAATTTCTTCTGAAGTTGCTGTCTTTTTCTGTCGCCTGCTGCTGTGTCTATGAAGTGTCACAAATGTATTGATATTAAGTATTTAAAGTACTCCTGTGTTGTTTCTCTGAATGCATATGAGTAGGAAGCAGTGGCCCTGCTGTCCGGACACACATCGATGCCTCCAGGATCCAGCCTGACTCTGGCTCGGGCCACTCTGCTGCTCAGCGACCTAAGAGGAGTACAGAGCATCACACTTCTCAAACTGACACAGAAACTACTTAAAAAGCAGGTAAACAAATACACAAACATGCATTTATATACTTCTACTAGTCAGAATTCAAAAAGCTTAAAATCACTTTTTCTCCATTTTCTTCAGCTAAGTGTTTTTGGTCAGAGAGTGGTGTTGGATGATGGAAAAATGTGCTTCCCTCCTCCTGGACCAAGCAACATCTACCTCCCTTACCTCTACATGCTGGATCAGACCACATTGCAAATTGGTAAATAAAGGACATGACACTGTTTTACACCTTTGTGGACTCAAGACAAAACAGTCACCACTTGTTCTCTCTAATGCTGCATTAGCAAGCTGTTTACCTTGTACACCACCAATGTTTAGCATGTTAATGGTCGCTAATCAGCATATACCACAAAAGACAACTTAACCCCAAAGTCATCAGGATCCTCTGGTGTACCTTGAGTATCTGTACAAGATGTGATGGTGATCATTTAGTCTGGATACAATTGTCCTAATGAATCTGCCCTCCATAGAGCCACAACACAATTGTCACAGTCTCAAAACTTCTTTAAAACTTAACTTGAGGAAGTCCATGATGTTTACAATTTTCATCATTGATTAAGTTGCTAATTTTTCTCGTGATTAAACGTTTGGCCTAACCATCTCAGGATTGATTGATTGATTGAAAAGTGTATTAACAGCTTGTATATTGGGTACAGTACAGTACAGCTCAAAACATACAATTGTTAAGGGGATGCAGACCAGAGAAAGACTTTCGTCTTGTTTACATCAGGGTCCCCCATTTCCAATTCATCATGTCATTTAAGACATATAAGACATACAGATGGCTTATTTACAATTTACATACAGGTGGTTTTTTACATACAGATTGCTTATTTACAATTTTCATTTTAGATTTCGTTCTAATACATCCTAACCGGACATTTAAGACATACCAAGTCTACAGATATACAGTTAGTAACAGAGTCTAAAATGCGAGTATATACATAGATGGGGGGGGGGGAAGCTGTCCATTGAACGACAGGTTGAGATTTGTACCATTACCGGGGCCAGTTTTGCAATGCTCTCCCCCGAAGGTGCTCTTTAAGAGAGGTTTTGAAGGTAAGTGTGTCAAATGCCTGTGACATTTTCCCCGATCTTTAAAAACTGGCAAACAGTCTTAACCAAAAGAACATTAGAGAATCTGAAACTAATGAATCTTTGCATTATCTGGTCAAAGGACTTCATCGGTTATCAGAAATCTTTCCAAATAATATTCTGTTAATAGACTATTCTATAAACTAACTAATTGTTTCAGCTCTACTCTTTTGTCAGAAGGTCAGCCCCGCAGTCAATTCTTGTTACATTACTCTGTTTTGCACTTTTTATGCAGGTCGTATTCTGGATCTTAATGCCATGCAAATACCAGACCCAGAGGCCCAGTCATCACAATCCACTTCCAGGCAGAGATCAAACCACTCCAGCCGGATAGAGAGAGACTCTCCTGCATCAGTTACATCTCCGTCTCTAAACAGCCTGAACACATCCAATCCTAAGAGCCCACCATGCTCAGCCAGATAGCCAGAGTATATTAACAGCCATAATGTCGTGGATATAGGGCGGCACGCTCGGTAATTAAAAGCAAATAATAAATTGAACTGGAATCTCTGATTACACTTAAAAATGCTGAACAATGTAAATGTAAGGAATGTTTATTTTGTTATGGATGATTTTACCTACAGTAATTTGTCATTGTCTGGAATAAAAAAATATGATGTTGATCCTGTGTATTTATATTTAGGTCTCCAATCTTATGGTATGTTCACTAGTAAATTGGCAGTACATGAAATTAGATAGATAGATAGGTAGAAGAGCTGTTAGAGTTGGGAATAAACCATTTTGAAGGCAAGTGTAACGTGTCCTTTTAACATTATGTCTGTAAACCATTGCCTCTTTAATATTTTTACCTCTGGGTCAAAAACAATTTTCCACAACAACAAAAAATGTACTTTGTCACAAACTGTGAAAGAGAACAACCCATAAGACAACATGAACATAGATCTTGAAAGAAGGAGCAAAAAGGTGAAAAAAACAAACTGTATTGGGTTTTAGCTGGGTAAGAGCTGCCATCTATAAAGATCTGGGAATTCAATTTCGGGTTTATTTTGATTTTAGGGCTACACTCTTTTAGAATGAATGATTATGGATTATAGTGGATTCGTCGTTAATGACAGATTATGAGATAGCTAAGGATAGCATAGTTTGATTTACACATCATTTGATTCACTCGTGGCAGTCGTGGGGCTGACCGACGAATAGGCGCTTGTAGTTTGAGAGAAAAAATATAAATGTCCAGATGCTATTGAAAAGTAAGATAGTTTATTCCAAAAAAGGCAAAAATAAATAAACGTTTTTAAACAAACTATTTGTCATATAAACTGATATTTCAATGTTAACCTGTTAAGCCCGAAGGTCCCCGACGGCTGATACTTTAGTTTTTTTTTTCACGACACTGTGTCTCAGGGGATCTTAATATTTAAGAATCTATTAATGTGTTATACCAGATTAACGGGAATAATCTCAGCTAACTGACGATAGAAACAATTTTTACCAAAACAAAACACAAGTCTCATAAGAAGCATCTAAATGACCCCTGAGCGAAAAATGCTAACCTATTACTGCACCGATAATCACTCCTAGCTCCCTTATTACTTATCCTAGGTGCACACCCAACACATCGTTTATGATCGCAAGGAGACACAGAATCTAACGGTGCCCACCTCAACACTGAAAGATACAAACTCGCGACGTTATCAACAAAAACGTACATCAAAACAAGTGGCACTAGGTAGCCCACAACGCTAACATGGCTTACCTTCATCTTTGTCTGGTCTAAACTGGTCTTCAATGGCATTAAAACGATTACAAACGATGGTGTAGTTAATCCATAGGTTAATCCAATGTGACTGCGTCCCCTTTGAAATGTTCTGATAATCCATAAGCAATAAAACAGCTTTTCCGTTGCTTGATATCAGAGCAGCGATATTTCTCCCCTCTCCTGCAAGCTAGCATGAGCA
Organism: Gymnodraco acuticeps; assembly: GCF_902827175.1. Taxonomy (NCBI): domain Eukaryota; kingdom Metazoa; phylum Chordata; class Actinopteri; order Perciformes; family Bathydraconidae; genus Gymnodraco; species Gymnodraco acuticeps. The sequence continues at coordinate 1,703,763 of NW_022989890.1, read as the reverse complement.
GAGAGGCCACCATTTTTTTTAAACATGAGTGTGTGCGGGACGATTTCCCTTGGATTCTATTGGCTCTAACGGTCAGAAAGAGATGTCACATGTCAAAATCGAACAAGGGGGGCCAGAGATATGGAAAATCCACCCAAATGGCCCCAGAAGAGGTTTTTTTTTGCTAAATCTGTCTAAAAAGGTCAAATATCACTTGTTTTGCATCAATCTTGATACAGGGTACTTATTATATGTTGTAACCTAGAATCTTCTGATCCGTAGTCAGATGCATTATCCGTTGCACCACTAGCCCTGTGATTTCCCTTTGGTATCTGCGTCAACAGTATGGCCACATGCTTTTCTGAGTTCTGTGTTGTGATAGATTGGTGGAAGACTGCATATCATATTTCCGCTCATTTCATCTACATTGTTATCTACTCACACATTAAAAAAAGAAGTGAAGATAGAGCGATTTAAAGCAACAACATTAAAGCTGGCATCGAAATAGAGTTGTTGCGGCAACACAGACAGTACGGTTAACTATATGATAACGGCCCCTCTGTTCATTGAGTGCTTTGTAGTTGATCAACACATCATTGCTTGTATACATATAACATTAAACACAGGTTCAAATTATGTAGGGGGCACCCAGATTTGAACTGGGGAACTCTTGATCTGCAGTCAAAGGCTCTACCGCTGAGCTATACCCCCTCTGGTAACCTGCTATCAGTTGATTATAGCGTCTCTGGGACATTACTGCAGGGGAAAAACATGTTTATCTGTGTGGCCACAACGCTGAGTACTAACCACTATACTGAAACGGCCACAAGCGCTTCATTCTTATAGCAGAGTAGGAACTTTGATATTGTGTGACAACATATGTAGGAGCTATTTTATGGGTGTTGATGGCATGTCAGTTTATTTAATTTATATGTATAGTGCAATACTATTTTAAACACTTGGTGGCGGGGTTTAGCTGCACCGGGTGTATAAAAGGGGTCATAGGTGACAGGAAAGGACGGGACACAGGAGGAAGAGAGCATACCGATTTCACCAGCCCGGCAGATGCTCACCACAACTATTGACTGTAATTAAACCTTGGTATGTAAACGCTAAATAAAACATCATTATAAACTTGCTATAAAAATTGCTCCAGTGGGGATGTCCACAGTATTGAGTATGTAAGTCGCTTTGGATAAAAGCGTCTAACAAGTAACATGTAATCTAATAAACTGCACCAGAGGACTGGAAATTCATTTATTTGTGTCTGCGTCTGGATCACTCTCCAACCCTCCTGTGTAGTAATGGTAAAAGGATATAGGACATTATAGAGTCTAGAGTTATTAATGCAGTTGGTGACTAATCATGACGATGTTGGAGAGACGTATTGTTGAAGTGATTTCCTTGCTCAAACATCCGAGCTAGCCAGGATTTGAACCTAGAATCTTCTGATCCGTAGTCAGATGCGTTATCCGTTGCGCCACTAGCCCTGTGTTTTCCCGCTAGTATCTGCGTCAACAGTATGGCAAGATGTTTTTCTGAGTTCTGTGTTGTGATATATTGGTGGAAGACTGGATATTATATTTCCTCTCATTTAATCTACATTGTTTTCTTATCAGTTGATTATAGAGTCTCTGGGACATTACTGCAGGGGAAAAACATGTTTATCTGTGTGGCCCCAACGCTGAGTACTACCCACTATACTAAAACGGCCACAAGCGCTTCATTCTTATAGCAGAGTTGGAACTTTGATATTGTGTGACAACATACTTTAAAGGATTTTGTCATTCAGGGCCGAATTTTGTTTTTGAAAAAACAGATGATTAGCAAGTAATTCTAAAAAGCCCTACGAGCTTCCATGAATGCTGGGAATGTTTGACATTATAGGGTTCGGGGTTATTTATGCAGTTGCTGAAAGCCCATTAACCCATAGTACCAGATGTTCAATGACTATTCATATATATATTGGAGAGATGTACTGTTAAAGTGATTTCCTGTCTAAAGGGATCTGAGCTAGCCAGGATTTGAATCTAAAATCTTCTGATCCGTAGTCAGACGCGTTATCCGTTGCGCCACTAGCCCTGTGATTTCCCTTTGGTATCTGCGTCAACATTATGGCAAGATGTTTTTCTGAGTTCTATGTTATGACAGATTAGTGGAAGACTGAATATCATATTTACTCTCATTTAATCTACATTGTTTTCTTATGTGATATGATATCATAAGTTACACTGACAAATTGCAAATATAAGTGAAGATAAAGCAACCACATTAAAGCTGGCATCGAAATAGGGTTGTTGCGGCAACACAGACAGTACGGTTAACTATATGATAACGGCCCATTTGTTAATTGAGTGCTTTGTAATTGATTTGCACATCATTGCTTGTATACATATAACATTACACACGGGTAAAAACTATGTAGGGGGCACCCAGATTTGAACTAGGGACCTCTTGATCTGCAGTCAAATGCTCTACCACTGAGCTATACCCCCTGTACTAAACAGTTTTCAGTTGCACATTCAGTATCTGTGAAACTATTGTAGAACAACATTTTTTATTAACCACTATACTAAACGGCCACTTGGTTCACCGCGCACTTCATTGATCTTATAGCAGAGTTGGGATTTTGAATATTGTGACAACAAATACTTACTTTGTCCTTCAGGGCCCAATTTTGATTTTGAACTACAGAAGATCAGCAAGTAACACTAACAATTCCTATAAGACTCCAAGAAAGCTGTGAATGCTTGACATTATAGAGTCTAGATGTATTAATGCAGTTGGTGACTAATCATGACGATGTTGGAGAGACGTATTGTTGAAGTGATTTCCTTGCTAAAACATCCGAGCTAGCCAGGATTTGAACCTAGAATCTTCTGATCCGTAGTCAGACGCGTTATCCGTTGCGCCACTAGCCCTGTCATTTCCCTTTGGTATCTGCGTCAACAGTATGGCCATGCTTTTCTGAGTTATGTGTTGTGATAGACTGGTGGAAGACTGCATATCATATTTCCGCTCATTTCATCTACATTGTTATCTACTCGCACATTAAAAAAAGAAGTGAAGATAGAGCGATTTAAAGCAACAACATTAAAGCTGGCATCGAAATAGGGTTGTTGCGGCAACACAGACAGTACGGTTAACTATATGATAACAGCCCATTTGTTCATTGAGTGCTTTGTAATTGATTTGCACATCATTGCTTGTATACATATAACATTACACACGGGTAAAAACGATGTAGGGGGCACCCAGATTTGAACTAGGGACCTCTTGATCTGCAGTCAAATGCTCTACCACTGAGCTATACCACCTGTATTAAATAGTTTTCAGTTGCACATTCATTGATATTATAGCAGAGTTGGGATTTTGAATATTGTGACAACAAATGCTTACTTTGTCCTTCAGGGCCCAACTTTGTTTTTGAACTAAAGAAGATCAGCAAGTAACACTAACAATTCCTATAAGACTCCAATAAAGCTGTGAATGCTTGACATTATAGAGTCTATAGTTATTAATGCAGTTGGTGACTAATCATGATGATGTTGGAGAGACGTATTGTTTAAGTGATTTCCTTGCCAAAACATACGAGCTAGCCAGGATTTGAACCTAGAATCTTCTGATCCGTAGTCAGACGCTTTATCCGTTGCGCCACTAGCCCTGTGAGCCACAACATCCATTTCAAAACATTAATAGAGACAAAGGGAGTTAAAGCCACAACAAAGGACCAGCTTACCCCTGCCATGACCCACATTCCAAACGGGGGTTGCTGCGGCCACAACCTAGAGTACTACCCACTATACGATCACGACCACATGTTTAAGTACTTTGTTATTTTGATAGCATTCTTGGAACTCTGAATATCAAATGCCTCCTGTTTTATGTGATGTGCGACAACTGACACTTAGGATTCTATCAAGCACTGCTCAGTAAGCCGTCCATTATAAAACTTAAAGGAAAGCCTTTTTAATTGATTAATATATATTTAGAATTTCTTCTGAAGTTGCTGTCTTTTTCTGTCGCCTGCTGCTGTGTCTATGAAGTGTCACAAATGTATTGATATTAAGTATTTAAAGTACTCCTGTGTTGTTTCTCTGAATGCATGTGAGTAGGAAGCAGTGGCCCTGCTGTCCGGACATACATCGATGCCTCCAGGATCCAGCCTGACTCTGGCTCGGTCCACTCTGCTGCTCAGCGACCGAAGAGGAGTACAGAGCATCACACTTCTCAAACTGACACAGAAACTACTTAAAAAGCAGGTAAACAAATACACAAACATGCATTTATATACTTCTAATAGTCAGAATTCAAAAAGCTTAAAATCACTTTTTCTCCATTTTCTTCAGCTAAGTGTTTTTGGTCAGAGAGTGGTGTTGGATGATGGAAAAATGTGCTTCCCTCCTCCTGGACCAAGCAACATCTACCTCCCTTACCTCTACATGCTGGATCAGACCACATTGCAAATTGGTAAATAAAGGACATGACACTGTTTTACACCTTTGTGGACTCAAGACAAAACAGTCACCACTTGTTCTCTCTAATGCTGCATTAGCAAGCTGTTTACCTTGTACACCACCAATGTTTAGCATGTTAATGGTCGCTAATCAGCATATACCACAAAAGACAACTTAACCCCAAAGTCATCAGGATCCTCTGGTGTACCTTGAGTATCTGTACAAGATGTGATAAGTGATAATTTAGTCTGGATACAAATGTCCTAATGAATCTGCCCTCCATAGAGCCACAACACAATTGTCACAGTCTCAAAACTTCTTTAAAACTTAACTTGAGGAAGTCCATGATGTTTACAATTTTCATCATTGATTAAGTTGCTAATTTTTCTCGTGATTAAACGTTTGGCCTAACCATCTCAGGAAAGTGTGTCAAATGCCTGTGACATTTTCCCCGATCTTTAAAAACTGGCAAACAGTCTTAACCAAAAGAACATTAGAGAATCTGAAACTAATGAATCTTTGCATTATCTGGTCAAAGGACTTCATCGGTTATCAGAAATCTTTCCAAATAATATTCTGTTAATAGACTATTCTATAAACTAACTAATTGTTTCAGCTCTACTCTTTTGTCAGAAGGTCAGCCCCGCAGTCAATTCTTGTTACATTACTCTGTTTTGCACTTTTTATGCAGGTCGTATTCTGGATCTTAATGCCATGCAAATACCAGACCCAGAGGCCCAGTCATCACAATCCACTTCCAGGCAGAGATCAAACCACTCCAGCCGGATAGAGAGAGACTCTCCTGCATCAGTTACATCTCCGTCTCTAAACAGCCTGAACACATCCAATCCTAAGAGCCCACCATGCTCAGCCAGATAGCCAGAGTATATTAACAGCCATAATGTCGTGGATATAGGGCGGCACGCTCGGTAATTAAAAGCAAATAATAAATTGAACTGGAATCTCTGATTACACTTAAAAATGCTGAACAATGTAAATGTAAGGAATGTTTATTCTGTTATGGATGATTTTACCTACAGTAATTTGTCATTGTCTGGAATAAAAAAATATGATGTTGATCCTGTGTATTTATATTTAGGTCTCCAATCTTATGGTATGTTCACTAGTAAATTGGCAGTACATGAAATTAGATAGATAGATAGGTAGAAGAGCTGTTAGAGTTGGGAATAAACCATTTTGAAGGCGAGTGTAACGTGTCCTTTTAACATTATGTCTGTAAACCATTGCCTCTTTAATATTTTTACCTCTGGGTCAAAAACAATTTTCCACAACAACAAAAAATGTACTTTGTCACAAACTGTGAAAGAGAACAACCCATAAGACAACATGAACATAGATCTTGAAAGAAGGAGCAAAAAGGTGAAAAAAACAAACTGTATTGGGTTTTAGCTGGGTAAGAGCTGCCATCTATAAAGATCTGGGAATTCAATTTCGGGTTTATTTTGATTTTAGGGCTACACTCTTTTAGAATGAATGATTATGGATTATAGTGGATTCGTCGTTAATGACAGATTATGAGATAGCTAAGGATAGCATAGTTTGATGTACACATCATTTGATTCACTCGTGGCAGTCGTGGGGCTGACCGACGAATAGACGCTTGTAGTTTGAGAGAAAAAATATAAATGTCCAGATGCTATTGAAAAGTAAGATAGTTTATTCCAAAAAAGGCAAAAATAAATAAACGTTTTTAAACAAACTATTTGTCATATAAACTGATATTTCAATGTTAACCTGTTAAGCCCGAAGGTCCCCGACGGTTTATACTTTAGTTTTTTTTTTCACGACACTGTGTCTCAGGGGATCTTAATATTTAAGAATCTATTAATGTGTTATACCAGATTAACGGGAATAATCTCAGCTAACTGACGATAGAAACCATTTTTACCAAAACAAAACACAAGTCTCATAAGAAGCATCTAAATGACCCCTGAGCGAAAAATGCTAACCTATTACTAACCGATAATCACTCCTATCTCCCTTATTACTTATCCTAGGTGCACATCGAACACATCGTTTATGATCGCAAGGAGACACAGAATCGAACGGTGCCCACCTCAACACTGAAAGATACAAACTCGTGACGTTATCAACAAAAACGTACATCAAAACAAGTGGCGCTAGGTAGCCCACAACGCTAACATGGCTTACTTTCATCTTTGTCTGGTCTAAACTGGTCTTCAATGGCATTAAAACGATTTAAAAAAACGATGGTGTAGTTAATCCATAGGTTAATCCAATGTGACTGCGTCCCCTTTGAAATCTTCTGATAATCCATAAGCAATAAAACAGCTTTTCCGTTGCTTGATATCAGAGCAGCGATATTTCTCCCCTCTCCTGCAAGCTAGTATGAGCAGAGAGGCCACCATGTCCCCCCCTTGGATTCTATTGGCTCTAACGGTCAGAAAGAGATGTCACATGTCAAAATCGAACAAGGGGGGCCAGAGATATGAAAAATCCACCCAAATGGCCCCAGAAGGTTTTTTTTTGCTAAATCTGTCTAAAAAGGTCAAATATCACTTGTTTTGCATCAATCTTGATACAGGGTACGTATTATATGTTGTACTTTGGATTCCTAAAGCTTTTAATCTACTAACCCATCATCCAAGGTTAGTTCACTATAAGTACAACATATTCTTTGGACGGACACTATAATTTACAGTTTTTTACCATGTTCAATCTGAATTTTCTTTAAAATAAGAAACATCTATATTGATTCTGACTTTTCTACATCCAACTCACAGGTTTATCATTACTTTGAGAAAAAAGATTCTTAATTTAACCCTTTTAGAAGGGAAGATATGGTAATTTGTGCTGGGAATGTCATTTTCTAGCCTGAAACCTGAAAAACAGGCTTGGGGCCTAGGCACAATAGAACCAAGCTGTGAAGCTCCCGACCAGCAAGGTCTAAAAATTGTTTGCTTCAGTCAGCCACACCAGTAGGCTGCAGCACCTCTCCTTTTATGCTGCAGCATTTCGACCTGCAGAGTAACGCACTCAAATTAAATAATTAATAATATACACCACAGAATCTCAGGTTATGTACTCTAAAAAGATAAGATACTATAATCTAAGGAAATGGCTCCTACACATATTGTACTTTTCACTCCACTGCACGTATTTGACTTTAAAAGTTTTGGAAGTTCTGAATATTAATACAAAATATAAATCAACTTATTATTATAGCTTTATTTTCTCAGCAGTTTACAAAAATAATGAAATATTTAACATTAGCTCTACCTCTACAAGCTGCAAAATGTAAAGGCTTTAAAGGCTGGGTAATTCCAGCGCCATATAGATAGAAACATTTCCCCAATTGGTATCAATAAAGTACTTCTTATTTTTATCTTAATCCTCAAATATTAGCAAATTTTAATAAAAAAAACAAAAAACATTGATGTAACTACTACATAGGCTACACATATCGATATGTTGTATAAATATTGCAAATCAAAACCTTTATTGACCACTAATTACCAAAAATTGCATTTCTATCCTGGTATTAATGCATTCAAATCGTGATTCAAATGGCCCGCCACGAACTTCTGGGAATTTTCTGAGTCTCTCTGAACCACGTGACGATCAAGCATTTCGGACCTCCGCTGTCGTAACTCTCTATATGCAGTGGCGCCAGCAGGGGGGGCCAGGGGGGGCCATGGCCACCCTGATACCCCCACTGGCCCCCCCACCACACACACCGCCTCGCCAGTCACGTATGCGTATTAGTTTATCTGATATTTAACAACAAATACACAGCCAGCGAGTCGCTTGATTTGAGCTTCCAATGCTCACACTGCAGCCCCTCCCTCTCCCTCTGCTACCATGGTAACACTCTGATACTCGGCGCACCACTCTGATACTCGCGCGCACCACTCTGAGATTCGCACAGACAGCAGCAGGTTGCAGCAAAACGTTTCTTTCTACTGACTGGACTGGAGTTGACAAAAATCCACCAGACTTCTAGAAGGTAAGTCATATTTGTTCGTTGCCTGTTAAGCCCCACAACACTTTAGGCTTTATTTAGTGTGTTAGCTTTAGGTAGCAAAAAACGGAGATATGCTTACCTTTAGCTGTTATTCTGATCAAAATGTGTGTTCAATGGCATTAAAACGGGAAAAACGCTGGAAGACCTGCAAAACAGGCTCGGGGCTCAGTAAAGGCTGGATTGGCTTCAGGTATAATTCGTCTGTAAACACACTTTGGTGGCTATCCTAATTAGCGTTAGTTTAGCTTGCTAAGCTAACGTTAGCTGATGTCGGTATGCTGGGCTGGTGTAATGCGTAGGCTACTATTAATCACTGCTGTGTGTAATGTCAATTTGCAGAAAATGAAGAGAAAGTCAACAGACATCTCTTCTTATTGTAAGAAGAAGATGAGTAAAGGAGAGACAGAGCTGGCAGGGGAGCAGCATAATAGGGCTAGTGAGGAGATGGCCATACATGCTAGAAAGTACATGTGCAACTCTGTTTTGTAAAAGTGAAACTAAAACCTAAGTACAGTTGTATTAATGTGATTGTGACCTTTTTAATCATTTAAGTCTTCTACACACTTTAGGTCTGCAGCTCCTTCAAAATGAAACGAGAATCTATGCAGTTTTTCCTCTTCTGTGTTCTGAGGTTATGAGCCGACCATTAGTCAAGTTTGTTTTCATAATGTTCTGTATGCTAATTCAAAAAAAGGGTAACCAGTTTGTTTATAAAGTATATACATTTTCAAAACAAATGGAATACAAGCTATATGTATTACTCTCTCATCACAGTGGACTAAACTAAAACAATTGAAATATGTCTCGTCACCTATTTTCTGTCTAATACTAAAAGGTGGTGTTTTGTATCATTTATAATGTTTTTAATTTGCTATAAAGGTCAATAATAGATGGTGTTTTTGTGTTCAATCACAGTATGTATTTACCATTTTATCCCTTGTGTTTTTGGGTCCTGTTGAAATAAAATAGTCATGTTTTAAAACTTGATTTAATAAAACAAGTTATAACCTAGAGACATAATATAACTGAAGAACATGTTGTGTTGCTGTTGTGTATTGTATGTGTTGAGAATGCTGAACATTTTGTGCCTTATAATAAAGGAACTTATTTAAATTAAGCTGTATTTGTCTTTTTAAAAGGAAAGAACAACTAGCATATATAAAAAACAAAACAAAAAATCACCAACACATGTATACATAACACAAAACAAGGTTCTTTTAAATGTTGTTTGAAGTAAAAATGTTAACTATCCGTATTATATTCACTTCAGATGAATAGTATCAGAAAATGTAAAATAAGAAAACAAAGTATATCAGTAGGTGATTCTCTTTGCCATTGTTTTCATCTAGTCTATACTTTTACAACAATTACATTCTTGGTTTTAGTGGGCCACCCCAAGATTTTCAGTGGCCCCATTTGGCCACCCCTATGAACAATCTCTGGAGGCGCCACTGAGCGCTGGGTAATTCACTTCAGAAACACTTTTTGTTATATTCTTAACATCCCGATAGCAATGAATATATGAAATGCTTTGACAATAAATACATACAAAAATGTCATCTGTGGAAGCCGTAGCGCTGTAAATCATTTTTGTTTAGCCGGCCCGGCTAAAATAACTGGATGGCCACCTGCCTGTCAGCCTTCCATCTCGTGCACAAACTTATCTCGTGCCCTCATTGGTCATGTGCGCGTTCGTGTGTGTTGGAGGAGGGGCTCTATGAGGAAGTCTGAAGGAAGCGAAGGAAGGGGCAGATTTTTTCCGGTTGTGTACTTTCAAATTCTAGCGCACTCGAGCTGGTTTCTCCATTCTTACCTTCTTATCTACCTTTAAAAAAGTAAAAAGTGATACACATTATGAGCACCAGTAATACCACATTTTTTGTTTTTCATTTGGCCCTAATCCTCTTCCGTAGATATAGACTTATTTGTTATTTCTTAAAGCTCAAATAATGTTTTAGGCAAAGATAACATGATCTCTTGCATTACCGGAAGTGTTCATCAAAGCACATTTATTTTTAAACCTGCAACCGGAAGTCGTGCATGTGGGTGTTGGTGACTTGATGCCGGTCTCCATCCAGGCCAGAGTAACGGCAGCCTCCGTCAGTCAATTGTCTGTTTGTTGACGTTTTCTGGAGTACAGCAGCAGCTAGTAACGGGGTCCGTTGTTTCAGTCAATGGAGCTAACAAGCTAGCTAACGTAGATGGGTTTCCGAGTGGAAAGATGATCGCTTCACTTTCTAGAGGAAGTTTGCTGGATGAGGTTCTTCATGGGGGCTTTAATGAGGTAACGTTTACGTTACTAATTTTGATGTTAATTATGTAAGGCTAGCCACAATTTAGCAAGCGGAAGCCAGTTGAATTTGCTAACCATCCTATAGCAAGACACCCTAACCTTAAAGTGCTACAACTTTATGTAGACATACGTTATTCCTGTTGTTTGTTCACCTCAGGTATTTAACGGTAATTTGTTTCTTATTTAGGAAAAAAAAAGCATTGTAGTTAACGGTAGTAAGGTAGTAATAATGGCACGTTTAACATTCATCAGGAAATAAGAGTAGGACACTTAGTAGTTTTCGTATAAGTCTTAAAGTTTCATAAACAAACGAAACATCCTATTTAGTTTACATTAAGTCCTTTTTTCTGTGTTGAAAATGTGGTGCGTTTTTTTGTATTGTATCCCGGACAACGGGCTGTCACGTGACTGCACACTGCACAGCACCGGTAAAGGTGGAGTCATCATGTGAAATAACGGGGTGTGAATGCTAAACCGTGTAACCATGGACGGAACACGAGACTTTATGATTGACCTTCACACAAAAGCACATTTTAATAGGCAGTGAGACAATAGACGGACCCTGCCCCCCCCCTCCTGTCCCAACATAATAAACAAAGGGACTCATTTGTCATGCCTGGGTCTCAGCCTCTTTTGGCCCCTACTCTAAGCTGTGTTTTGTGTTGTGTTCCGTTGCGGTTTATTGGATTTGTGTGTATCTGATCGATGTATTGCAGCAGCAGCTGACAGCCTATGTTTCCTGGGTGAACTGTCAGCTGAAGAGGAAACCCGGCCTGAAGCCCATCACAAACCTCAGACATGATCTGCAGGATGGGGTGGTGCTCACTCAACTCATTGAGATAGTTGGTAATTACACTCATGTCATGCACCATAACACCAAGAAAAAGTGAAACATGCTCTTGGAAGATGAAACTTCTCCAATGTAATCATTGCTGTTATCTATGAGTTAAAACATTTTTTATTTGTCACCAGTTCGCACTTTCACAACTGGCCGGTATGACTTTCCATATTTAAATATAATCACATACTAAGAATTTGCAGAAGCACAACACAGGATACCACAATTTGTGACTTGTCTGGTCACAGTTTGTCAGATTATTTGAAGATAACACTCGATGGTAACACACTGTAATGTTTCATTGTATTAACGGAAAGAGGAAACTAATTTTGTGAACGTAAAGAATGTCTCCTCTCTGCTTTTACAATCATTTCATTTAGATGTTATTAAGACAAAAAGCAACAACAATTTACAGCAGGATAAATATGTTTGGTTTATGCATTTCAACACTGTTCCTTTGAGTAAAGCCTAAACCCTTCATTGCTGCAGTGAACCCAATATTTTAAATTCATCTACCAATCATCCTCCATACCACCTTTTTTTTAAAGAGAAATACACATTTTTGTGTTGTTCCATCAGTCTTGGTTAAAAAGAAACAAGCACACATTTTCTAAATCTTCCACCACAAAAGCACATATAGCTTCCTAGGACTAAAACTGTGGCCACAAAAAGGATGGTGTGATTTCTGTGAACCAAACAACAGAGCAAGCTATAAAGCCACTGGTCGATGCTTAAAATCATTGAACTGATCAAGTGAAATCATTTTTCTTTTTTTGCTAAACTACTGTACTCTTGCTCATTTTGTGGTGATGATTTACTACTTTGTTTCTCTCTCTCAAATCTCATTCAAATTGGCAGCTGGGGAAGTGCTGGAAGAAGTGTATGTTGCTCCACAAAACAAAGAAGAGAGCAGGAAGAATGTGGAGCAAGTGTTGCAGTTCATTTCCTCCAGACACATACGCATGCCACACATATCCGCAAGAGGTAAATCACAATCTGTTATGTTTTCATTCTCCCCTCTTATCGAGAATAGGTGTTTCTATGCTTTCCTGCTTGCTGACCCTATATTATAAACATACGAATGTATATCATGTGTTTACATGTGACAGATATGCCTCAGGGAAGAGAGATAATGTGCATGTTTGTACAGCATATTCTTTGCAATATTTAAAGGCATTTTCCTAATGATATCATGTTATGAAGCTTCCCGGCACTCCAAGGTTACACCGTATATTGCAAATACTGTGCATGTGTAGGTCATTACTGATCATATGTTGCCTTTCTGTCTGCAGACATTGTCGATGGTAATCTCAAATCAGTAATGAGGATAATTCTGGCGCTGGCGGCCCACTTCAAACCCTCAGCCAATCACAGAGCTGCTTCTGGAGGCGGGAGGAGTTTGACTCGAAGCTCCAGCAGCCACAACCCTCTCTCCCCCGTAGCGCTGGCTCAAGGGGCCGCTGCGGCTCTGGCATCAGCTCGACATGACGCCTCGCAGCCCGCACGCGCCATACGTCTCCACAGGTATGCTGGCAGCAATAATAATTAACATAGACACAAAACCCTCAATGTCTTTCTCTAATATCCAATTATGTAATATCAAAATATTCTCTCGAACAGCAGCAATCATTTGTTAGACACTTCTGTAGTGTTTGCTGTCCTCTGGTGGACAAACAGATCACCAAAATACCATTCTCACAACTGCTCATTAAGTCTCTATATTTGGGATCAATTTGTATGCCAGTACTTTTTTATAGATAAATAACCTCTGCTCTGTTTGTCTTCTGTCAGTAGCTGGGGGTCGGATGCGGATAAGAGTATTTGTGTTCGTGCGCTGGTTAAGCAGTACGAAAGAGCTGCTCCGGATGATTCTGACAATCCTCAGTCTAGCAGGTAATGCGCTTACTGTACATTACCTGAACTTCACAAACATCATACATACCTGTCCTGTACATCCACACATAATCTATGATATACTCTGTTTTTTGTGTGTCTCCATTTTAAAGGCAGATGTGAGTAGATCGTATAAAAGTGCTTAATATAAAACTAGAATCTTGAGACAAGACCATATGAGGAGAGGAGGCACACTTCTGGCAGCATTATTAAAAATGGAAAAAATAAGATCAAAAAGTGGCGGAACCTTGGATATCATTAGCCAACCCTGACATAGAAATCACTATTATATATAATTGGTAAAATAATGGCAAAACGCATTTGCAAAGTCTCCTGAAATACACAGGTAGTTTCATCCTTCATACACCCATCATGTTTTCTTGTTAAGTCTTTTGAATAATGCAGTGATTTGATGATAGACTAAAGAAGTTCTAAAACTTTACTAAAATCATCTTGACATGTGTTGGCCTAAATGCATTAACGAGGTTACTGGAGGTTAGTGCTTTTATTGTGGAATAAAATGTGCTCTTTGTACTAAAACAATCGATTTATGATTTTGAGCCTCAGTGTTTGGTAGAAAACAAACTTCCCTGTGTTGCTAATTACACTGTGCAGTTCATCGTGTCAGTTTAGTTTAGTTAAAGTTCTCTGTTATCTTTATCTTTCATCACCTACTTTTCCACTCTTTGGAAACAGTTGCCTTATTCAGTGGTGTGTGTGTGTGTGTGTGTGGTGTGTGTGTGTGTGTGTGTGTGTGTGTGTGTGTGTGTGTGTGTGTGTGTGTGTGTGTGTGTGTGTGTGTGTGTGTGTGTGCCCATGAGCATGTGTGTTTCTCAGAGCATATGACTTTAGTAATCCAAACTTCACCCTGCCCCGTGTGTGTGTGTGTGTGTGTGTGTGTGTGTGTGTGTGTGTGTGTGCCCATGAGCGTGTGTGTTTCTCAGAGCATATGACTTTAGTAATCCAAACTTCACCCTGCCCCGTGTGTGTTTCTGTGTGTGTGTGTGTGTGTGTGTGTGTGTGTGTGTGTGTGTGTGTGTGTGTGTGTGTGTGTGTTTTCTGTGTTTCTCTGCTAGCTTATGAAGATTTGTGCAAACCACAGGCAGATGATAGCAAAAAAGAAACAACCAGTCTTTATCTTCTGTAGTCACATGTCCTGTTATGCTCCGCTGTGCTCTTTTTAAAACCATCATAGTGTGTTGTATTGTAGGCATGTGTGTGTTCTCCATGATGGAAAGAGAAATGCATTGATTGATTTGTTCGTAGAATGAAGATGCAGTTTGGAGAGACAGACAGAGCAATAACTACCTGATGCTGCCGTCACACATGTACATTACATTACATTACATTTAGCTGACGCTTTTATCCAAAGCGACTTACAATAAGTACATTCGACCAGGAAGACACAACCTTGAAGAAAACAGAATCATATAAGTACATCAGGTTTCATAGAGCCAAACATTTCAAGTGCTACTCAACTGGCTTTAGGTAAGCCAGTCCTTTATTAGTATATAAGTGAGCTGCAGAGGTCGGATGGCACATGCAGGTAGACCAGCCAGGAGGGAGTTGCAGTAGTCTAGGCGTGAGATGACGAGAGCCTGGACCAGAACCTGCGTCGCTTT
Source organism: Gymnodraco acuticeps (assembly GCF_902827175.1). Lineage (NCBI taxonomy): Eukaryota > Metazoa > Chordata > Actinopteri > Perciformes > Bathydraconidae > Gymnodraco > Gymnodraco acuticeps. The sequence continues at coordinate 1,688,675 of NW_022989890.1, read as the reverse complement.
CTGGGTCAGCTGGGGACGTATCTTCCTGATGTTGTAAAGCGTGTATCTGCAGCAGCGAGTTGTAGCAGCTATGTTTGCAGTGAAGGACAGATACATCAGTGAGAGATGCTCAGCAGTGACTGTTGCTTTGGTTGCCATGACAGCTAGCTGTAGGGCGAGGGGCGGGGTGTGTGAGGGTAACAAGAATTTAAAGTGTCATGAGTTTGTAGAGATGCTGATGTCGGGAGGAACCTAGGCTCCTCTGAAGTAGTATGGACAGTTGAGTCCACTCGTTGCCCATTATGGGGGGGAAGCCGTTTAAATGGTAAGACCACGTACTCTGAGGCTGTGTGTGTGTGTGTGTGTGTGTGTGTGTGTGTGTGTGTGTGTGTGTGTGTGTGTGTGTGTGTGTGTGTGTGTGTGTGTGGATGGCTTTGCAAGTGTGTGTGAGTTTATGCTTCTTTTACACTTATCTAACAATTATACAATGCAACAAGGCATTGTGGAAACAGAAGGTTAATTCATAGCAGCGTCTCTATACACTATGCAGTTTGTCAGTGGTTTGATTTCTAAAAAGTTTGCAATATTTGTAATATGCTAATTAACAGTTTTGAATAATGTCATTTTGATTTTGGCAAATGTTTTTGTTTCATTGAAAGCTTAGACATGGCTTCACCAGGAAATGCATTCAGAGAGTTTATTACTTACAGATATTTATACTGTATTACCACAGATATATTACAACAAATGTAAACGCAGCCATGTCAAAGTCGTATGTAGTAGCACATAGTGTAATATATGTACGTGTTGTGTAAGTAGGATGTAACAGGCACACACTTCTCTTGAATAGAAGTAACTAACTGGTATTTTGTCGTCCTCCAGCCTCAGTCCTCTGTCCTCTCCCAGAGCTCCGGCCAGCAGCCTCTCAGACAGTCAGCAGGACGACGGCCCGCAGCAGGAGAGCAGCGGTGAGGGTCACGCCGTTTGATGCGTAAACATCAATATCTATCATTGGACAACATTAAGTAAACACTGTGTTTTGTGTGTGCATGTAGATGATTCCTCTCATGTTGTAACGGAGACGGCGTTGGAGGATTCCCTCAGTGAAACTCTGGAGAAGGAGGTGCAGGAGACACGGAAAATGGTCTCTGCTCTACAGGTACGTGCATGCTGAGGTTTGATTATGGTCCATATAAATACATATTTTAGTTTTTTGATGTGAATATTTTTGTTTGACTTTCATGTTTCGTAACTTTAAAGGCATAGTTTAGATTTTCTCATCTCCTGTCTTTGAAGATTTGGGATTTAAAGCTGGCCAATAAATACAAATTCTGCAAAAATGAATGTCCACATCCCACATGGAAACAAGTCAAACTGTGTACTTTGCTTCAGGATCATTATGTTGTTTAAACTGAAAGAAAATACAGACATGTATTAGCTCCAGAAATATAGTTATACATTACTTGAAAGAATCTGATGCTTTGGCTCAGACAGTGCTGTAGCACATGTGACGAGAGCATGCACAGTTTGCACATTCAGAGGGTTTTCATTTTCCTGAACTCCTTGTTATTGGGATCTTACATATTTCTATACATGCATGTTCACTATTCAATGGGCATGCTTTTAACCAACATACGCCATAATACCTAGTATAGCTTTTACTCCTCCAAATAAGGTAACTATGAATGTACATTTTTACATTGAGATTGTGCAAAAAAACATAATTCCCAAGCTAAACCTACCTAGGAAATGTTCCCTAACCAATACTGACATTAGGAGTCAAGATGCCGTTGTGTCCTTGGTAAAGACACTTCACCCTAAATTGCTCCTGTGGGTATTGTCCACAGTATTGATGCATTACATGTCTGATATATGTAATATATAATGTAAAGCGCTTTGAGTGCTAAAATAAATGCAATTAATTATTATTATTATTATTATTATTATTATTATTATTATTATTATTATTATTATTATTATTATATACTGACAATCGAAATTGAGAAAATTGAGATCGGTCTTTAACAATAGACCTTACAATGTCGGTTCACAGGACATTTGATGATTATCTGGGTTCAAATAAGATATATTCTCTTATTTAATTCAAAAGGTTATACTTTTAAATGTATTTGCATCACACTTGTTTTGCTTTTGTTAATTCTGAAACCGTATGTCAGTGATTTATCTGTCAATCTGTCCATAGTTTAACTGTATATTCATATCTATAAATATGTTTTATACACAGGTTTCTTTTAAAAGACAGATCCAAATGTCAATAAGATGTGGATTTAATGAATAAATAAATGAAACAAATGAAATAACTTAATGGGAAAAAGCATAGTTCTGGCTTGACTGGATCATGTCTGTGCTGCTCCGCTTTTTAATCCTATTGGTTGGTTGCAGCACCTTGCATCTGGTGGGATACAACCACAATTCTTACAATACTTTCAGGCCATTTGAATTCTGTGCTTAATATGCGTCAGACAACTCAACTTAACTTGTCGGAGCTTTCAGAAGACAGCGGCCTCGCTCCAAAGTACAAACCGAGTCACATGTTGAACTCTCGTTGTTTTTAGGCCCTGCTGCTGCATGGCTCGCTGCCTGAGGACGAGCAGGATGTGTCCTTCAGTTTGGACCAAGGCAATGCTGAGCAGCAACTGGTAGTTATACACTAGTTTCTCCTTTTGTTTTTGTTTAATTCTCTCTGTGCTTTTCGGCTCTCTCACCAGCTCTTTGTGTTGAGCACAGATCATATTTCTTCTTCTTTATGCCGGGTTCGTGTGTGTGTGTGTGTGTGTGTGTGTGTGTGTGTGTGTGTGTGTGTGTGTGTGTGTGTGTGTGTGTGTGTGTCAGAGGGTGACACGGGTATCGGTGTCACTTCTTTCTCAGTCCATTGTGGTTCTCACACACATTACTTCTTCTCTCCCTCTTTCCAGGTAGTCATTCGCAGCCGTTTGGATCAGAGCATGGACGAGGCCCAGCAGCTGAAAGTAAACTATTTCATCATTTGTTGTCTTTTAAATAAAATATTTTCTTTTCTTGAAAGGACACTCATTTGAATACTGAGTGAGCACATTTCTGTAATGCACACCGGGATTAATATTAAATTCAGAGCGTGTTGTTTGCTGTTTGCTTCAGAGGGAAGTGTTGCGCTGTAAGCAGGAAATGAGAAACATGCAGGCAGTCAAGGTAAGACACATCCTGGTCTGCAGTTGATTATCTCATTGCTCAGTTAAATACAACTCTCTGGTTGCTAAGCTGTCGACTCTCTGTTGGTTTGTAACTGTTCAGGATGCCCAGCAGCAGAGACTCTGCACTCAGGAGGCATCGATCCTGCAGATGAAGCAAGAACTTCTCAGAGCCAGCATGACCAAGGATGAACTCAACAACCAGAATGTACACAATCTATTTCATTTTTAAAAGTCAAAATGTAAAACTTTTAACTACGATCACAAAAATGTTTTCACAAAATGGGACCAATAAAGTAAATCTTATCTTATATTTACTATCCCATTTGTCTAAATACACATAGCAACACAGCAACTTAACATACACAACTATGTATGTTACTGTGTATTCATACTGTGTACTCTCTGTTATAGGCTGAGCTACAGTGGAAGACGGAGGAATGCAACAGGCTGTGGGGTGAATGCAAGGTGGAGTGCCTCTTTTATTGTAACCTATATGAGTTCTCCTGACTTTCTGTTACATTTTGTTTGTATGACATGATGAACCTCTCTTCTCCTTCGTTGACTGGCTGCAGAAGGAGGTAGGACAGAAGGACAGACTACTGCAGCAACTCAAACACAAGCTTGAAGAAAGTCAAAAAAAGCAGGTATGTGAGCCAGTGCTGGGATCTCAAATGGGAAATATGGTGGGATAAACACCTTCTGTCCAGCTCAATGCCATGTGTGAGAACCAAAAGTTATTCATTTACTCTTTTTTTGAAAGTGCCCTTCACAGTCTTGCTTTGCAGTTGTTCTACTTCAGCAAATGAATACTAAAACATACTTAAATGCATGAGGAAAGTATAAAACATACTCACTTTAATCTATAAATCTGTCGTTTAGAATAGATATATTTAAACTTTATAGCAGGTTTGTTTAAGTGCGTTTTAAAGTCTGATTGTCCATTTATTGCAGCATGCAGGTACTTTTCTTAACTAACATTCTGCATCAAAATCTTTACAGCCCAGTTTTATGTTACATATTTGGTCTGCTTCAGGCAGTCACTCATTCAGATATACATTACACAACTGACACTTTGTCTTCTTTCTTCATAGACAGAAAACAATGGATATTCTTACTCTGGAAATCCTGCTCCCTCCGTGTCAGATGTAAGTATTGTTTCTTTTGAAAGTCTGGTAAGTTAGTCAGACTTCTTTTGAGGAACTCCAAAAAACAATTTCAAATGTCATGCATAAACAAGTACTGTAAGGCTTGAAACAATTACGCAGCGGCTGATGATAAAATGAGGGTTTGTGTTTTTGACATGGTTTTGCTAGCAGGCAGAGGAGGTTCAGCTGCTCAGAGATTCACTTCGGAGTTTGAGGAACAACTTCCGAGATCACGACCCGCAGCACCACACTCTGGACACCCTGGAGCAGGGCATAGTGTCACTCATTGACAGACTGCATGTTGTGCACACACACAGGGTACGAGCACACTGACTTCCTAAACTATACATAGATTGCCACTTTAACATCTGATTTGACTGCCTAATGGAGTAAGCATAAATGAAAGTGTAGCATCCGGACTAAAACCACCAGACTCAGGGACAGTTTCATCCCACAGGCAATAAGACTGTTAAACACCTGAACTTTTGAAACAACATCCACTATATTCATCTGGCTGCTACTTAAAAATTAATGATCTATTTACCTAATATATCATATTTCAATGACTTGCATATAGACTCTCATTGCACTATTTCACTATTTCACTTTTTTAAACTATTTACTATTTACTTGCACTATATTTTTCTGTTTATCTGTGTTATTGTGTTGCACTGTTGGAGAAGCCTGTGACACAAGATTTTCATCGATCGACATAACTACACTGTAGCTATGTTAGTTTGACAAATAAAGAACCTTGAACCTTGGATATGAAATTGTCTTACTACTGTGAATTCATATTTGTTCTAGTTTGTTTTGGCAAAATGTAGATATTTAAAATCATAGAGGGGACTCAACATTTTCTCAAACACAACAGGGAAGGGGGAAGTCTCCAAGACGCAAAGGCCAACTCACTGACTCTGAAACCTGGTCTTCCACAAGTAAGTTATTCCAAATCCTACCTCCCAAATTCAAATGCTCAAACATTAACAATCTTACTGACTATGTTTCTGTTATCACAGCTGTATGTCACACCAATAGTGGGTCTTCTGCCTCCACTAAAATTCTTTATTTTACTGGAAAATCCCCAACACCTTCCATGATCAATATACCGAAAAGGTGAGTTTTTGTGTGTATAAAGAAAAAAAATGTAAATATGTTGCAATGTTTTGGTTGACAGACAGAATCGATGCTGACAATCATAACACCTGACTTTAGACTTGTCAGCAATAGGAAGAAAACAAGTACAAAAATATAAAATAAAGCGGTCATGATGAGTGTGTTTTTGTGTTCACATTGTACAGGCTGGGTGAGGTGACTTTAAAGGACGTAAAGGCAGCTGTGGATCGAGAGGGAAACTACAGGTATCACTTCAAGGCCCTGGACCCTGAGTTTGGCACTGTGAAAGAAGAGGTGAGAGAAGGTGTAGAAACAAATAGATAACAGGACAGTCATTTGGTGAATAGAAAACTGAATAAACTCAAATTAAAACATTAAAGGTCACCTATCATGCTATTTTTAGGCAATAGCATAGGTCTCAGATATATACAAAAATATAAAAAATATGTCTATGATGTGTTTTGCTCAAAATACCAAACAGATCACCCATTCTAGCCATGCCTCATATCCCTATATTTCACTTCCTGTTTCAAAAGTGCTGATTTAGGGTATAAAGCTTTAAAAAAAATTATCCAAAATAAAAAAGGAGGGGGCTGAGCTCATGCGGGGCAGCTACTGTCTAAACTAAATACTGCCGTGATGAAACGCCATATCATGGATTATCAAGGATTATCTCTGAAACAGTATGGAGCTCAAAGGCTTTCTCTCTTGCCGGTTATACCACAAGGTGAGTTCCTTTTTATTTCCTGCTTCTTCACACACATGCTCTCCAGTACATGTTAGCTCTGAGTGTTAGCGATGCTAATGTAAACACCGACCATGTTACGTCCAAAACAGTCGGGCATTGTTTCTGATAGCAACTTTATGATAGTGCCGTGGGTCCACATTTCCGATATTGCGTCATATCGGACGCAAATATGGAACAGCTCCGTTGTGCCCCCGTTTTTAGAGATATGGGTACAGAGGAAAAGAGAGAGGGTTTTATTTTCTGACGCTGCATGAGTTCCCTGATACACCGGGGACACATCTTTATGTACAAAAGACATCAAAAAGTGCATTTTGCATGATAGGTCCCCTTTAAGTACTTCCATCTAGCCTGTTTTGTGCAACACTTTAAAGATCCTTTTACACTTGAACGTGTGCAGAAAAGCAGTGGAGTGGATGAGGGCTGAAGCAATCTTATGATAGACACTTAACATTTGTTTGAGTGTACGCTGTATTTATTTCTTTGTGCAGGTATTTTTGGATGGAGCAATTATTCCAGGCTGGGAAGGGAAAATAGTGGCTTGGGTAGAAGAGGACCATGGGGAAGAAAGGTACTGCATTATTTCTGTATCTCTGTCTCTGTTGACTCTCCGCAGTAAGCAGTATCTTTGTTTTTTAGGCCATTGTAGGTGCAAGCTAAGCTGCCATGACACTCTGTTTTTGCCCCTAGTCAGGATGATCCAAGAGGCCCATCCAGACAACTGTTCACCGGAGGCACCAGTGGACACTTCTAAGAGCCAACATTATTAGTGAAATACTGTATGAATTTTCAACAAGCTGGTACTAAATCACACTGATAGCCTTAAACAATCTTTAACTAGAATATCATCAAACTCAGTGCCTTAGAAAAGCTGTTTCCATAATTTGCTTATTATTGCCATGCTGTACTGTAGTATCAAAACTGGAAAGTAGATGGACAATTTATTTAAATGACCTTTTTCTAAACACACAGTTGTGTTGTTTCTTCTCTAGTTAAGAGGTTTTTACTGTTAAGAGGAAAAAACATGTTTATTCTCATGTTGAAGAGTTCAGTATCACTTTTTATTCTTGTGTATTACTAAGGTCTTTGGAACAAGCCAGACTACATACTAGAAATATGTATGACTACTTTTCAATCTTACTTGTGAATGTAAAGTGAAATTACAGTATTATCTACCATAGCATAAAAATAGACAAAACTTATTTTGGGTGAGGAAAAAATACCACTTTTATAATAGAAAGGTTACAAGCACCGAAAAAGTCATGCAAACTTTGTACAATTTCGTTTTGTTTTAGTAGTTCACAAGGTTTGGTGACATTCTGACCTAATGCGTACAAATAATCTGCCCAGAAACCAGCTTCTTCTACTATTAATACGTTTTGTATTAACATATATGTCTATATATGTAAATACAAAACCCTTTTAGGCAGGCCGCAGATAACACAAAGGGTGACAGTCATCTTGAGATGTCCAAACAGAGAATAAAATGTAGTTCAAAGGAAAAATCTCCTGAATTGATATCATCAGTTTCAGCAGAAAGGACCTTAGTTCTAATCTGGGTTGATGTAGACCGAAACGCTTAAACTGAACTGCATTTCGTGAAAAATAAATGATGCTGGAACTTTTGTGTTTATGTACAAATACAGACGAACAGCACTGTAGTTTTGTTACTTTATGAAATTGTTTTTGTACATTTGTGTAAACGTATTAAGTCTATGTCCTTACATTTTTTAAGTTTGTGAATATTCTTTGTTCAAAGAGAGATTCCTGTGAGATGTGAATTTTACGTCAGAGATTTAAAGGAGACTGCTAGAACAAAGGACCACCCAACTATTTATGGTGTGTGTGTGTGTGTGTGTGTGTGTGTGTGTGTGTGGTGTGTGTGTGTGTGTGGTGTGTGTGTGTGTGTGTGTGAGTGAGTGAGTGAGTGAGTGAGTGAGTGAGTGAGTGAGTGAGTGAGTGAGTGAGTGAGTGAGTGAGTGAGTGAGTGAGTGAGTGAGTGAGTGAGTGAGTGAGAAAAGCGATCAGGATGGACCTTTGTCAAATTTTCCTTCACTCTGCTTTATCTTCACGTTGGGATCAATGTGTTTACCTTTACTAACAAGCCAACTGAAATATGCATCAATTTACTTTTGACCTGTTTTAATGCCATAACTGCCTGAACTATAATATGTACAATTAGTTGGAGAGATGGTTATTCAGAATTTGTTTACTGAACTATGTGTGAAAACTGTCTGTTAAAAATAAAAAGGACCTTTGTTGAATGTTAGAAAAGACAGATATTTTGAAATAAACCAAGTTTTGTTTATATAAATATGTTCCGTTTCTTATTGATACTGGAGACGGTGGGGTTTTTACTGATAAAAGCTTCAGATTACCAGGTCTTGGCAATTTAGCTCTTAATGTTGTATGTTAAACAAAACATCATTTTATCTATGTTGTCATGGAATTATATGAGCTTAAAACCTTAATGATAAATAGAAAAAGAGAGGAGAGAACTAGAGAATAAGGTGAGAGTAAAACGGTGTTACATGTTGAATTGATATGCAGAATAAAAGTAACTGCATAGTTTGACAGCTGCTGCATTCACCGAACATTGTACTTTTCCAGTATACATTTAAAACAATTATTACTGCTTTTTGTTTATCTTGCATTGAAAAGTAAAGTTACATTGACATTTTATCCTCACTAACATATTCATTATAAGCATTATTTTTTAATCTTGTTATTTTATCATCTCTTTCATTAACTTACATCGTAATACATTTGGTTCATTGTTGATTTGTTAACACATTTCAAATGCAAATGTCAGGCTCCAAACCCATTGAATTATTTCACTGCCATCGTGTGGACATTGATATAATTGCAGCTACCTTGCGAATCCTTCTCTTAGTTTTTAATTTCAAGTTTTAGGCTTTTTGATTAAAAATGTTTTTCATTCAACTTTGATGTTGTGGTGGATTTAAAAAAAAATGAAATCTTATGTCTACATTTTAAACGGATATCGTTTACGACACTTATCTCCAAGCTACGGCAGGACAAGGAGTGGAGCCGTAAAGCGTTGTGTTTGGACTGGAGGAGGTCATTAGAAAGTGAGGAGTAGCTAAAAACCGGTCCGGTCCTCCAGTCAGAGCAACACTCCTCCATCTGATGTTGGTTTAAGAGAAATACATTATTCAACAGCTCTGTATAGTGTTTCAATCTCTGCGAAATGCTTCGTCTGATCTTGCGGCTCAGGCCGTCCTCCGGGCTCCGTTGTCCCCGTGCCCTCCCGGCCGGGCCTGCTGCGCTCAGCTCCCGCTCCGTGCCCGGGACCGGTGCCCTGAGGCGGCTGCACTGCGGGTCCCGGACCGTGTGCTGGAGCTCCGGCCTCAGCAACAGGGCGGCTCTGCTGCGGTGTCCCGGGCTGAGCTGTCAGAGTGTGCGGTTCTACTGCCTGCCGCCGCACCAGAAGGTAACGTTGACGACTGTCAGGTACTACAGCACCAACGGTTACAGCTAGCATGACCTCCCGAGCTAGCTTGAGATGACAGCGCTGTGGAGAGCTCACTCACTCTGTCACTGCTGTAAAGGTTACACCCAGCAGCTGCACGAGTTTTAAACTGCACTATCTGCAAAAACAGCGTTTCTTAGCTTTACCTAAACGCATTTAGCAGGCCAGTAGGTCGGTGACACCACTGGAGGTTGGAACATAGGCATCTGAGTCCTGACATGTTTTCATTAAATGACATTCAGACTTGAGTTACAAAGTGTCCCCATATGCTAAAATGGAGTTTAGATTATTATGAACAAACTGCTGATTGTTTTCCTCTCAGTTTGATTGATTCTGCTTGTTATTGTTTATATGCATCTGATCTAGTTTTGTAAAGCACTATGGGCTGTGTCTTTGCTTGGTGGTATAAGCATTTACAGTCATTGTTGTTGTTGTTTTTGTATTGTTGTTATTGTTATAAGTGCTTTATTGTGGGCCAGTGGAGATGTTAATGTTAATATTGCTGTGTGTGGCCACCATTGGGGGTCCCAGTCCATACACATTGGAAAAGATAGCCAACATAAATGTAAACAAACAAAAACATGCATGTATTCCAGACTCATCAGTTTTAGAAAATGTGACCTAATTACAGATTTGGCTTCAATTGTCATCCGGTTGCACACCAGCAAAAAAAAGAACAGAACATAAATTAAATTAAATGTATTTTTGATTACTCTGAGTCTTAAGTCATGATGTAGCTGCATTTCCATCAGTGGCTTGTCGTATGCTGACAAAGTACACACCTCAACACTTGTTTTCAGCAGGTGTTAAGTATGTAGTGTGGGCACTCTGGGAAAGTCAGTATTTTTTCATGAAAAATTCGAATGAACTTCCCACAGCTGGAAACAAATATCAATGTCATTCTCTTTAGGACCCCCCACTGCCACTTCTATCTGCTATCAGATCAGATCTCAGGTGACCTCTTTGAAAGGCAGCCGAATGTTACAACACCTAGGACCTGGCCGTCTGTGTTTTTGATGTCTCATGATTCCTTTATTCTTGATTTCTTATTGCTCAAATTCCTGATATTTTTATTGTTGGTTCCCTAGGTGGAGCTCCCTGCACTGTCCCCCACCATGCAGACAGGAACCATCGCTCGCTGGGAGAAGAAGGAAGGAGAAAAAATCGGCGAGGGCGAACTCATAGCTGAGGTATGGAGCTGTGTGTTTGTGATTATATTATTGAAAGAAATTAATATACCACTATACACTTTATCAAATGTGTCCTATCTTTGTAGGTGGAGACTGACAAGGCCACCGTAGGGTTTGAGATGATGGAGGAGTGCTACCTGGCAAAGATCCTGGTGCCCGAAGGGACCAGAGATGTCAGCATTGGAGCTGTAATCTGCATCACAGTCGACAGGTACGTTTATATCGTTGTAAAGTAAAGGCTGAAAATCAAGGTGACCTTAGTGTAAAAAAAGCTCTTATTCGAATTAGTCTGCAATTGTGCGGTCAATAATGTTTAGTTTATTTGTTTATAGTGTCGTGGACAGTCCCCATTGATCAACTGTCACAACAAACAGTAAATGGGGCAGCTTTAGCCAACATGGCTAATTTCCAGCTGTTATCCCTGGCCAGATGATAATAGACACTTTTTAAAATCACAATATATAATGTGAAACCATAGGATTCACAACTCTTTCTCAGTCGCTGGAAATCTTTTTTTTACTGTTTGTTGCTTTTACTTTAGACTCATAAGGCTGGACCAGTGCTGTGAAAATAATAATAATAATAATAATAAATGATATTTATATAGCGCCTTTCAAGGGACCCAAGGTCGCTGTACATGGTGGACAAACAAAACAAACGGACAATCAACGGGCGTGAAATAAATAAATAAAGGAAGCCGGGGGACCAGAAAAGGGCTCGGGCCCGAAGGCCAGGGTGAACAGGTGTGTTTTTAGTGATGATTTGAAGATGTCCAGGGAGGCAGCATTACGGATCTCGGCAGGAAGTGCATTCCAAAAAAAAAAATAGATCTGGCTCCACCTTTCCATTCTGCTTCAGAGGAAAACAAGCTCTGGCTTGTTAGTGTTTCTTTAAAGCAATCTCCACTGTCTTGGGCTGCAGCGATGATCAATCGGTAGCTCCAAAATAGGGATACATTCTAGTGATCATTTATATTGACCCGAAATGGTATAGCTGTATCATTGACCCTGGGCTTGATATATTCTATTAACTCTTGGTTTATTCACATTATAAACTGAAATGATATTGTTAGACACTGGAAGTTTTGACCAAGTTGTTGCTGCATTAAAAGGGTTACAGGAGGACCATTTCTTATTTGAATACTAATAGTCTGAAGGTATTTATCTATTTGTTACACGTTGTTTTACATCAGGGGTGGGGAACCTTTTTCCTCTCAAGGGCCATTTCAATTTTTTCAACATCCTCTGAGGGCCGTACACATTATTGACCGGTTGTGGCATGACCACCAAACAGAAAGATATGGACACAAGATGTGTGCAAATGTATTTAGTTTCCTATCCATGTGGACATGATTTAAGTGGGGGGGGGACCTAACCTCCTCTAGGGGGGTCCGGGGGCATGCTCCCCTGGGAAGATTTGTTTTTAAATATTGAAGTTGAAAGCATCAATCTGGTGCACTTTGAGAGCAACATGAAGAGATCTATGGATACATCTCTCAACACCCAGATGAAACAGAACTGGAAGCAGATTTTCTTTTTCTTTATGGACATTTTACAAATCACTCTCCTTTCAAACTGTATTCTTGTTTATTAATAACAACTTTCTTTTACTATCGTATAGTATTTTATACCTGTTTACTTTATTCTCTTATTTTTTTATAACTATAATGATCATATAAAGATGTGCCTTTACCTCACTGGTTGTAGAAAAAGCTTCTCATATGTGTTAGCATAGCTAGCTAACCAGATGCTAATAACAACAAAGTTATTGACTGTATGATCAGTATGACAGATGAGCAGATCGCCACTGGGCTTTCAACTAAAGACAGCCACGCAGAAACTGCAGCATGTGTACGGCTCCTTATGGATACTGCACTTTCTGAAGTGCCGGAGCGACGTTCTGGTGCTCTCCGTCAGAACTGCACCCCTGTCAGACGAGACATATACCACGTGGCTCGTGTTGTGTTCAAGGACCATGACCGTTGCCAGGAAAAACAGGCACTCGCTTGTTTAATTATTTTGCGATCTAGATTTTTTTTCTTTTTTGCGTGTGTTTATAAATTACCTCGAGGGCCAAACCAAATGGTCTCGCGGGCCGTATACGGCCCGGGGGCCGCAGGTTCCCCACCCCTGTTTTACATAGTTAGGAAAGCAATTTTTAGGTCAATAAAAAACAAAAAAAACCTAACAATGTATGGCCTTTAAGTTTAGATGTAGTAATGCTTTGGGTAAATATATGTCTAATGTTGGTGTGTATATTTCCCGCTGCAGCCCTGAACTCGTCGCAGCTTTTAAGGATGTTACCTTGGAGTCTCTTCAAGCAGCTGGAGCCAGCCCTTCACCGGTCGCCTCCTCCTCCTCTCCTCCTGCTGCTCCTGCCGCCCCGGGCAGCTCCTACCCCACACACATGAAGGTAGGTCTGCTCAACAGCTCAGTCAGGTGTGGAGGGTGTTTACAGTCACAGTGTGCTGTACGTTCATCAGGGTCATTCAGTGTGTCTGCTGCATGTTGGAGCAGCGCAGTAGGGTGGAGTTATTTGGGCTGAAATTGAATAACCACTATTTTTAGTGTCCTTAGATAAACAGGCTTTAAGCAAAACATAGACGGCCACCATTTTAACGTATTAAATTAGACGAAAAAGGATGCCATCAGAATAATATGAAATATGTTACAGTCAAATGCAAATGTACACATAGTAGCTTACCTTTGAAACCAGATGGACCTGCTTGCAGATTTTGTCAGTTTTAAGGAAAATAAAGAGACCACATGTTTTTCTTACTCAAGTAATGGTCTCGAGGTTTTTTCTTTTGATGCACAACATGACCTTCAAGCAGAGAATCCCAATACTTATATTATACTAAACTGTTTTATGCTGTTTTTTCTTGGTCAATGTGAGTAGCTATACAATGTGTGAGTCAGTGATGATAACAGCAGCAAGACATATTTACAATGAGAAAAAGTTAGAAATATTTACAGATATGTTGTGTTCAACCTTTTTTCCTGCTGCACTTGATGTGTCTACCCGTGGTCTCCCATGTTGTCATCATAGTGTCAAGGCTACCATTGTTTGTGAAAATAAAAACAACGTTGTGTCTCTTGAACACAATAGTATGTTTGGCTGAGAGTTACCAGGAACTTGAGAACAGCTTTAACTTATTTAGAGGCAGCTTTTAACAATTGACCAAATCCACACGTGACCTGGGGATGTTGCAGTTATATGTATTTCTCCTGTTGCTCACGCTCCTGTGTGTTACAGGTCACACTTCCTGCCCTCTCTCCCACCATGACGGTGGGAACAGTGCAGCGCTGGGAGAAGAAAGTGGGAGAGAAGCTGAGTGAAGGAGATCTGCTGGCTGAGATCGAGACTGACAAGGCCACCATCGGTAAAACCAAACTGTTATTTTTATTCTGCCATGCCATGTGTGATGTGGGTGTCCCATATCAGGAACTGTCATTGTTACACTATTATGTTATCCTGTAGTACAGCCTGACAGGCAGAGCTCAGCTTGCTCAACATGTCCCTGTCTGGTGTGTATGTGTGTGTGTGTGTGTGTGTGTGTGTGTGTGTGTGTGTGTGTGTGTGTGTGTGTGTGTAGGCTTCGAGGTGCAGGAGGAGGGATATTTGGCTAAAATCATGGTGCCAGAGGGAACCCGGGACGTTCCCCTGGGAGTGCCGCTCTGCATCATTGTGGAGAGAGAAAGTGATATCGCTGCCTTCAAGGATTATGTAGAGACCGGAGTGACAGATGTTGCCGCTCCACCTCCAGCTCCGGCACCGGTGAGACTCAGCTCTCACTTTCAAATATAAGCAAAACGTTTACACAACAACATCCTGAAATGTTCCTTTATTTAGATGAATAGAACTTGTACAGGTATGATTGTGATGTTTGAACGGTAATGTTTCTGTTCCAGGCTGCAGCTCCAGCAGCTCCCAGTCCTGCTCCAGTCGCCGCTGCCCCCCCCGCAGCCCCGAGGAAGGGTCGTGTGTTCGCCAGCCCGCTCGCCAAGAAGCTCGCCGCTGACAAAGGGATTGATCTGGCACAGGTCAGCGGTAAGTGAAAACATGCAGGTAGTTTCTCAGATCTGTATTGGTAGAGCGTTACGTATTGAAATACAAAGCTTGAGAGAGCAATGGTAAAATCTTGTATATACTGTTTCTGTTCAGGCTCCGGTCCTGACGGGCGCATCACCAGGAAAGATATCGACAGCTTTGTTCCACCAAAGGCAGCACCTGTGAGTAAAAGCAATGCACATTTAATCCTTTGTTATTATATGTAACTACTTCAATTTCCATAGTTGGATTTTTTAGGGATTTCAATTTAAGGATGTTAGCAACATTGTGCTGAATTTATTTGGTGTTAAGATTGTTTGAAATTAGGAATTCAACAATCGTGAGGAATTTATAAAAAGACATTTCCGCTTACTTCAGACGTATCAAAAGTTTTAATTTCATTTGGCATATGTATTTTTTTGTGTACAGATTGTTACATCATACTTAGCTTAGAAGTGTTCAAATTGCTGGCTAATTAATCATATTTATATATTTTTACTGTACTTTGAACCCTCTCAAAGTGTTGGTGCCGTATGTTTCTCAAGGTTTTGATGTAATTTAGTTTTAAATGCAAGTTAAATTCCCCCCGGTGGCAGGCTGTAGCTGCGGCCCCCGCTCCAGCTGCTGCTGCTCCTGCTGCTCCTGCTGCTCCTGCTGCGCCTCCTGCTGCTGCAGCTGGGACCTTCACAGACGTCCCCATCAGCAACATCCGCAAGGTGAGGGGCTCTTGGTGCTCCCCTGTGTTCCATGAGGACTTCCTCTTCTTCCCGAAGCCGTGTGAAGTCAACCAAAAGATTAATTTATCAACAGAAACAACAACGATTAATTCTATAAAATAAACTGCAGATTAACGGATATAATGTCAGTGAGCTAGTTACAGCTACAGACAGACACTTGTATGTTTATAAACACAGGTTCAACTGACTCACCTTATTCCTGTCCATGATGAGTTCAGGATCAAAGCTGAAGTTCATATGTCTGTCTCTCCTGCAGGTCATCGCTCAGAGGTTGATGCAGTCCAAACAAACCATCCCCCATTATTATCTGTCTGTAGACGTCAACATGGACCAAGTGATCGAGCTTCGGCAAGAACTCAATGCTGTGAGTTTGGATAGCTGTTTGACAAAAAGACTAAAATAAATATGACATGTTTCCTGTGTCGCTTAAACAACCTGGCCTTCTCTCTGCAGGAGGTGAAAGCGCAGAATATCAAGCTCAGTGTGAACGACTTCATCATCAAAGCCAGCGCTCTGGCCTGCCTCAAGGTTCCTGAGTGCAACTCCTCCTGGTTGGACACGGTCATCAGGCAGTGAGTAAACACAAACAACACAGGGAACAGACAATATGTTGTGTATGTATATGTCTCTTTGGCTTACAGCTAGAACATGGTCATAGTACACAAACTTGCCAACCATACTTGTTGCAATGTAACTTACTTTACAGATTACAGCTTTTCATACTCTTCCTGTTCAGTAAATGTGTCTGAGATATTGAAGGACTAATTGTATTTAGATGAAATTGTATTGAAAATCTACAAAAAGATAAAAACATGGCTCTTGGAGTATTTTGTGAAAAGTTGGGTTTTCACTTGTAGTGGAGTATTTTTCACAGTGTGTACTTCTACTAAAGTAAAGGATATGAATACCTTTTCTACCACTGACGTGTGATTCTAATGCTTTTGTGCTTTCATTTAAGTAACGTTTTGAAAAAGAGTAAAGGAATATTCTTACATTATACTCCTATTCCTACAGCTAAAGTCTTCAGATCTTGTCAACCTATCTTCTTCATATGTTCTCAGGAACATCAACATCTCAATTGTAATTCTTGCTCTAATATCCTTAAGCACTTATGGTTCAAGTGACTTTAAACTCGTTGTTGACATGGTTCACTAGGTCATATAAAGAAAGTGATAAACACACCACCAGTAAAAAGGAGACCATTAGCATTTTTTGATTATAATAAAACTCCTACCCTGTTATATATTAGTATCTTAAAGCGTAGTTGAACTATCGTACCAGCAGGGGGCGCTCAAAACTTTCCTTCAACTCCTCTCAGTTTAGACATAGACCACATTTCTCGGCTGTCAGCAGTATTGACTTATTTCAAATGTTTCCAGGAACCATGTGGTGGACGTGAGTGTAGCAGTGAGCACAGCCAACGGTCTCATCACGCCCATCGTGTTCAACGCTCACACCAAAGGGCTCGTTGGCATCAGCTCCGACGTGTCTGCGCTCGCTGCCAAAGCCAGGGATGGAAAACTGCAGCCACACGAGTTCCAGGTACAAAGATTAGACCCATTCTGTTAGCAGATCAGTTTTGGTGCAGATTTCAGTCTTCTTCATGTGTGTTTTGTTCCCCCAGGGAGGTACCTTCACGATCTCCAATTTAGGGATGTTTGGTGTCAAGAACTTCTCTGCCATCATCAACCCCCCTCAGTCCTGTATCCTGGCCGTCGGGGGCTCAGAGAAACGGCTGATGCCTGCTGATAATGAGAAAGGGTCAGTATCATGACTACCATACAACAAAAGCTTTTCACATACTGCATTTTTTTAGATTGAACCTGATGCAGCGTGCGTTTGTCTTCACAGGTTTGACGTGGCCAGCATGATGTCGGTAACGCTGAGCTGCGACCACCGGGTGGTGGACGGCGCCGTCGGAGCGCAGTGGCTCGCGGAGTTCCGCAAGTTCCTGGAGAAACCGGTCACCATGCTGTTGTGATTGGACTGTACTGCCGCTAAACTGCAACAACAGGCATAGCCTCTCACTAAAGTGATCTGATTGGTCTGAACCGGTCTGTTTCCTCCTGTGATTGGCCGGCCTGCCAACAGGTCACTCCCAGTTACCCTAAAGGGGAAGAAGCAGAACTCACTCCGTTTACCTGTCTGTCTCTCTGTCTGTCTTTCGGTCTTTTTCTCCCCTCGCTCTGTCTCACTCACATGTATTTATTGAGGCCCTGTCTCACGAGAGACCAGAATTAGGTATAATTGATCCTAGAATAGAGACTGGTCCAATGTCACTAAAACATTGTAAATGTTTTACAAAGGGAAGTGTTACAAGTCCAACCAGCGAGAATATTTATCCCCAAAAAATTACGATTGTGTGTGTTTGTGATTTGTGTGTGTGTGTGTGTGTGTGTTTCACGCTATTATTTTTATTTGGTTTGAATGTCATAAAGACAACAGGAAGTGCAGCAAGCTGTCGGTAACAGTCGTTTAAAAAAAAAAATGGGAATTTGGAAGATGGAGCTAAAAGGCGGTTAACTTTGAGACGCACTAAGTCCAGATCTACACACACACACACACACACACACAAATACCCACACGCACACAATTGAAACGTTTGGTGTGTTTTCTGTGGGTTGATGCTACAGTGTATATTCTTCACTGTGAAAAGAACACAGTGCTGTGTATATATAAACAAGCTCTAAGTGAATATCTGTACAGTCCTGAATGATGACCCTCTTCAAAGAAAACTTGACGGTTTTGCCAATTTGTATTCAGTGGGGATGTTTTATTTGTTAGTCTCAGAATAAAACACTTACCATTGATATATTCTGTATTTCACTGCTGGAACGCACAAAGCTGGTGCTGGATGTCATTTGAATAAATTCGGAGAAGTAAATCTTGTGATCTTCAGTTGTTTTTTATAAGACTCTATAAGAGCCCAAATGAATGCAGAAACAGTGTGAACAGTCACCAAACAAGATATTGGAATAAAATAAATACATACTTAAAATCCAAAACACACCTGACCTGCCACCCCTTTTTGATGGGGGCTGCAAATCAAATGGATTAGGGGTCCCACTTTTTCATTCCCTATATCGATACCTGGATTTTGGGTGTCGGGCAATACAGGGTATGATCCATTACCAAAAATAAAGAGCTGTGGTTCATCGCTATGTAAAAAGTAACTTTAGGTTTGACTTAAAAATTGCTTTAATTACTTTGTTAAACAAAACGTCTAAATAAATACATTGAGGTACATTTACTGAATTGCAATGAATGATTTAAATAAAAAAATCATACATTAGCAACTTTGTAAAAACAATCTTAAAACAGTATAAAGAGTGAATTCCAGAATATTATGTACATAGACTATTAACATAGAATATATTGGTCCATTTGTTGCAATACCCGTTCCTGCTGTTTTAGCGATCACTCTGCCATTTTAACATGCCAATTACTTTTATCAAAATAAATGTAAATGTACTGAATTGCAATGAATTATTAAAATAGAAAGAAACATACACTTGCAACTTAGTATAAAGAGTAAATTACAGAATATTACGTACTTAGAATAACAGTCATTTGAATATATCGTCCCGGTTGTCGCGATGTCCTTTCCTGCCGTTTGAGTCATCACCATTTTAACATGCCACAGATTATCATCATAATTGTATCAGAAAGGTAATGCCAGGCAAGCCGTTTATGTGGACCACGTACTGTACGTCCCCCTGCAGCATTATGGGCATTTTATTAATAGGTAATAATTTACTATGAAACAGCTGCTGTAATTAATGTACATTTACCAATTAGCTTACATGCTGACCCACTATATAGCTCCCACTGCAGTCAGTCTGGGAATGTGCAGTAGGACGTGATAAAAAGTCCCTATCCAATAAATTCAGTTAGATCAGATTTGATTCCTTTTATTGTCACAGAGAACAGCGAAATTCTGAGATAAAAATAGTTAGATAAACAGACACTGACGAGACAGAGGATGAAGTGGGTGGGGGTGGGGGGAACGGAGGAGGGTGGGGTTGTTGCAGCGCTCAATAGATTTATCATGCATGCCTAGTTCTTTGGCAGCCAGCTGGTACACACACACACACACACACACACACACACACACACACACACACACACACACACACACACACACACACACACACACACACACACGGGGATAGAGGGCTGGCTCGCTGCGCTGGTTCTCAGCTATGGGCTCTTCTGGAAGATGGATGCTCTGGACTCTGTGTGTGTGTTTCAGCGCTCTGGAGTACGGTGAGTGTCGACTTATTCATACTTTCTTTAGTGTTGACACTAATTCCGAAGGAAAAGACGAGATATATTGGTCCATTTTCTAAACACTGCTGCAGCTTCAAGTGTTTGAGGGTTGTGCAAAGTTACAGGAGTGAGTCTGTAACTCTTCACATGGATTTTGGAAGAAGTTTTTAAATTGTATACTTCTTATGTTGTGCATTTTAGTGTACAGTAGACCCTCAGTAGACTACTGGGGTTAAGGTGTTGAAAGTAGACCAGCATGTTTAAGCCTTTTAGCATTTAGACTTGTATGCCTAACTGTGAAGTTGCAGATTTTTTGGGATATACTAAAACTGATGCGCCCATCAACCTTATTATCTAATGGTTATGGTTGCATAATTGCACTCCTTTATTTTAAAACAAATAATGAGAAGCAGACAATTTTTAATATTGCCCTTAAGGGAAGTCACAATATTAGATTTTCCCAACTCGATTTGCACTATACCGAAAGAATACACAATAACTAAATGCTTGCAATGTCTATTAGAAAAACCTGAATAATTATAATGCTATCAGTCCAATTCTTACTTAACCTTGTTTGTTGTGCATTTTGTCTCTTTTCCGGTGAACGAAACATTACAAAATACAAATGAACAGAGGTGAAGAGAGTTTGTAACCATAACTGTGTAAAAGTGCACAAAAAGAGGTCATGAAAAAAGTCCTTATCTCTGCCATTAATACAATTTTAACTTAAAATCACCAGCAGGGAAATACCGTTAGACCATGAAACCCCTATTGCTCTATTTTTTTTAATAGATCCTGTGTTTGTCACATGGAGTGTTTTCATTTGAAAGGCTCACAGGCACTGTTTGTGTAAACTGGTGATCTAACAGACAATGTCCTGAACTGACGGTGCGTTCAGGAACCGACCTGCTGAAGTGGGCTGTTGTTCCACTCAGACTGGTTTGGCTCTCCATCAAATCTGTCAAGTGCAATTAACAACCTCATATGCGCGCTGAATTCCCACACACACAAACACACAAAAGGCCTGGGGATGACAGAGAGAAGGGGGTGGGGGTCATTTCAGTAATGATGGTGAGGGGGAGGAGCAGCTCAGTCTGCACGTCAACAGGGATAGGATAGTTCAATGCTGAACAAATTATAATGCAGTTTAAGCAATAACGCCTTACATGAAATGTCTACTGTACAATTTGAGTGAAATGCAGTACTTAGAATACATCATCACTGAAGTCAAAGTAGAAACCTATGGACTTAAAATATTCCATTACATGTAATAGTCCTGAATTCTTAAGTAAAAGTAAAAAAGTATTACCATCAAAATGTAACTGAAGTACCAAAAGTACTTGTTCAGCACAGTGAACTATTTCAGAAAACATAGAGTACTGATATGATCAGCTTATCAAGAGGGAAATAAATTGTTTTGGCTCTTTTATGGTATTACTATGGTTATTATATTTTCTTCTTTTTACCACTAACAAATACATGTAAGAGCATTTTAATGTTAAAGTCTATCATTTTAAGATACTTAATAAAATACACAGTTGATTATGAGTACAATACTGCATGTAAGCACATCATGTGTCAGTATTTAATAAATATTGGGGAGTAAAAGTAAGCGATCTTGTTCTGGTATGAAATGGAAATATTCAAGTAAAGTAGAATAAGAGTAAAAGTACTGAATACAGTGCACCAGAGTTTAATTGACTTGTATGTTGTTGTTTTTGTGTCCTCTTCACACCTGTGGATGCCCTCAGCTGCTCTCAGGGTGACGATGAGGGAGTCCAGCCTGGAGGCGGTGCAGGGTGACGAGGTGCTGCTGCCCTGCTCCTTCTTCACCTCCAGCCCGCTCTCCAGACTCAACGTCATCTGGACTATGGCCCCCTTCTCCAGTCCTGAGACCCCCAAACAGGTCTGTTTCTTAACATCAACACACACACACACACACACACACACACACACACACACACACACACACACACACACACACACACACACACACACACACACACACACACACAGGGACATTACATTGACTTACATGCATTTCCTAGAGACTTATCCTAACCTTAACCATAACCAACACATGCCTAACCCTAACCCTTACCCTTAACCTAACCCTAATCCTAAAACCAAGTCTTCACCCTAAAATGAATGATTCCCCTCATGGGGACCTCCAATTTGTCCCCATAAGGGAGGCGAGTCCCCACACGTCAACAGGGATAGGATAGTTCAATGCTGAACAAATTATAATGCAGTTTAAGTTTATAATGCGTGACTGTGTAAACAGATTTAGGTCCCCACAAGTATAGTAATGCTAGGCCACACACACACACACACACACCTTTGACAGGCACATATCAAGAGTTAGGAGGCTTACTTTAAAACTGTGTTCAGATCAAGTTACCTGTTCAAAAAAAGGTTATCTAATCTTAGTACAAAATAATTAAAGTAATGTAATTATTATTACTTTCCTGTTACTTTTGGATCACCTTAATATCAAATGCAATGCAAATAATTAAAGATAAAGAAAATACAGAATAATAAATATCAATACTCGTGTATTATGTAAGAAAACAGAACAATGTACCTTTAGGACATAAGAAACCAAGATATTTAGTATCAAAAATGTGTCGTCAGTGTTTTGCTTTTAGGGAAACCTGCCTTTCACTAAGCAAACTCAGGCAGTGGATCAACACTGAAACACCGGACCACATATTACCGTTTTTAATAATATTTAGGAAACAGAACATTTTCAGTTTTAGTTTAATGAAATACAGAACATACGGATTCACACTGAATGTGTCTGATCTCACTTGCAGGTGATTGTGTACGACCATGGTCAGGTGATCGAAGACCCCTCACTCATTGGCAGGGTGGGTTTTACAGGTAAGACCACTGAAACCCTCTCTTATCTGAATTGTGATGTTTGTGTTTTCACATGGATAATACTCAAAATAGTTATTTGGATTTTTACATGTTCATTTGAAATGTTTTAAGGATTTAAGACATAATCAAATAAAAAATAATTCACATCAACCGACTGCAGGTATACCTTGGAGTGCAGACATCTCCCTGAATGACACCCTGATATCAGATGCTGGTATTTACCGCTGCATGGTCAACAACCCTCCAGAGACGGCAGATCCCGGCATCGGAGAGCTGGAGCTCAGCGTGCTGGGTGAGTGAGTCACAAATCGTCCAGTTAAAAGGCACATATATTAGAAGAAAACACCACTTGTTGATGTACTGTACTCTGTACTAGGGATGCACATGTATTTCCTTTTTATTCTGATGTAATATTGAGTATTTTTTATATTTGCATATCTGCCATTACCATTGGGGCTAAACAGGTCAACAAGCAAGTCGTTTTTAGTCGTGCTAGCAGCGTGGATCATTTCTCCACCACTGCCATGGACTGAAATATAATGTATTATAAAAATATAATTCCTCTTCTAACATTATGATTGATTGCCATGACATTTCATACCCACATTCATGGTCTCCAGAGGATGAGTCCTAATAACTTTGGTGATTTGTTGACTCTAATCAAACCCATGGATTGTAGCCTATAGAGTATAAAAAAAGTTGATGCAATGGGTTGGATGTTTTTCTCCTCCTTATCACTTCTCTAGTGTGCTTGATCTACTTACATATTCCTTTAATCAAATGCTTTGATTTAAATACCTGCAAACCCTGAAATGTCTGTTAAGGTCATTCTCACAGCAAAGCATTGAAACACTGAACTCACATCTATCTGTGAGCGTTTCACTGCATCTCATACTTTGAAACTCATGTACTGATTTGTTTTGAAGCGCCCCCCTCGCTGCCTGTGTGCCAGTGGGACGGAGACATCGATGTGGGAGGAAGTGTCACGCTGTCCTGCTCCGTGGCCGAGGGCATCCCCACCCCAGAGATCCGCTGGGACAAACTGAATCCAGAGGAGATCGCACTACCCATCAACATGGACGGTCAGTGACACACACACACACACACACACACACACACACACACACACACACACACACACACACACACACCACACACACACACACACACACACACACACACACACACACACCACACACACACACACACACACACACACACACACACACACACACACACACACACACACACACACACACCATCATCACCTTGGAGACAGGGTATTCAAGATCCCAAAGATAGCTAAAAAGGTCAGGGAATTCAATATACAATTTAATATTGCACGTGGGAACTCACAAGAGACTTTATTAGAAGAAGAATGGTTCAACTTTCTTTTTTTTTAATATGGAAAATGCTTGATTCTACATTTTCTAATCCTCTGATCTCCTGCACAAACACTTACAGCTTGGTCTGATAGCATACAAGTTGTAAAAAAATATATAAATAGAAAATGTCAAAAGTAGATTACTGGCCCATAATATATTCTAATGCGTGTTACAAGTCTTCCAAAAAAGTGAACTCAAGACCCACATGGGACTCCAGTACTCCAGCCCTGTTACAGCATATTTTATTTGACCTCCCGTGTCTTAAAGGCCAACATCTTTCAGACCATACATCTACAATTTCTATCAAAACATTGTTTTCAAGTCTCAAGCCAAGATAACCCAACTATGACATTATCAGGGTTATGTTGTGAAACCTCAGACGAACACCTGTCAAAAATGGCTGAGAATAATCCAACTTTATGTTCAATTTCTGAACAGTTCCTTTGAGCTTGTGATTTGTAATCATGCACACCCTCTGCTGGATCACAACACTCCAGTTTTAAGGTTTTAATACTGTCTTCTTGTCTGTCAAATAATTGAGTTCAAAATGCTGCTGCTGGTTTATAAAGCACTGAATGGTTCAGAGCCAAAATACATTTCTGATCTCCTGCTACATCCAGAACTCTCGGGTCTTCTGGTCTGCTTTCTGACCCAGAGTCTGAACCAAACATGGAGAAGCAGCGTTCACTTATTATGCTCCAAACATCTGGAACTTTGAATCCTGATTTGTTACTGTCTTATTCTATTTTAGCTTGTTTTATATTATACTCTAGGCTTTTTGATGACTGTTTAAAATGTGTTCTGTGTTTCTGTTACACTGCATCTTAATGCTTTTAAGGTTTTTATTTTGTGTGATCTACCTATAGCACATCGTTGATTACACACATACCTTCTTTCCTCTTCTCTTGTAAGTTCAACACTATTAAAGTTAGTGTCTCTGTGTCCTCTCTCAGGAGATCTGTCCGGCTCCGTCCAGATCGTCAACGTATCCTCTCAGACGTCCGGCCTGTATCGCTGCTCTGCCGCTAACCACCTGGGGACAGAGAACTGCTACGTCAACCTGTCCATCTACACCCGTAAGAGCCTCTCTGTTCCCCCATGATGCTCTCTGCCTGTCTCTACTGAAGCCTTCCTGTTGTCATCTTGCAATATACTAATTTATATAAATAGTTATCACCGCAATAAACCGTATTTAATTTTGTCTTCATTTAGATTATTTAATTTCATATTCTGTTCTTGTACATATCCCATATTATATTGACGTGTACAGTGGGGAAAAAAAGTATTTCATCCTAGGTACACTTCAACTATGAGAGACAGAATGGGGGGAAAGAATCCAGGAAATCACATTGTAGGATTTTTAATGAATTAATTGGTAAATTCCTCGGTAAAATAAGTATTCGCTCACCTACAAACAAACAAGATTTCTGGCTCTCACAGACATGTAACTTCTTCTTTAAGAGCCTCCTCTGTCCTCCACTTGTTAACTGTATTAATGGCACCTGTTTGAACTCGTTATCAGTATAAAAGACACCTGTCCACAACCTCAAACAGTCACACTCCAAACTCCACTATGGCCAAGACCAAAGAGCTGTCAAAGGACACCAGAAACAAAATTGTAGACCTGCACCAGGCTGGGAAGACTGAATCTGCAATAGGTAAGCAGCTTGGTGTGAAGAAATCAACTGTGGGAGCAATTATTAGAAAATGGAAGACATACAAGACCACTGATAATCTCCCTCGATCTGGGGCTCCACGCAAGATCTCACCCGTGGGGTCAAAATGATCACAAGAACGGTGAGCAAAAATCCCAGAACCACACGGGGGGGACCTAGTCAATGACCTGCAGAGAGCTGGGACCAAAGTAACAAAGGCTACCATCAGTAACACACTACGCCGCCAGGGACTCAAATCCTGCAGTGCCAGACGTGTCCCCCTGCTTAAGCCAGTACATGTCCAGGCCCGTCTGAAGTTTGCTAGAGAGCATTTAGATGATCCAGAAGAGGATTGGGAGAATGTCATATGGTCAGATGAAACCAAAATAGAACTTTTTGGTAAAAACTCAACTAGACGTGTTTGGAGGAGAAAGAATGCTGAGTTGCATCCAAAGAACACCATACCTACTGTGAAACATGGGGGTGGAAACATCATGCTTTGGGGCTGTTTTTCTGCAAAGGGACCAGGACGACTGATCCGTGTAAAGGAAAGAATGAATGGGGCCATGTATCGTGAGATTTTGAGTGACAACCTCCTTCCATCAGCAAGGGCATTGAAGATTAAACGTGACTGGGTCTTTCAGCATGACAATGATCCCAAACACACCGCCCGGGCAACGAAGGAGTGGCTTCGTAAGAAGCATTTCAAGGTCCTGGAGTGGCCTAGCCAGTCTCCAGATCTCAACCCCATAGAAAATCTTTGGAGGGAGTTGAAAGTCCGTGTTGCCCAGCGACAGCCCCAAAACATCACTGCTCTAGAGGAGATCTGCATGGAGGAATGGGCCAAAATACCAGC